>NC_067495.1:1120387-1222765 GCF_947179515.1 Apodemus sylvaticus | reverse complement strand
ACTGGTGTGTTGCTTTACCACTGGCTAAACACAGGGCAAGCAGCCATGGCCTGAAGACGTGAGCCAAAATAAAGCTTTTCTCCTTCTGCTGTTGTCATGATAGGAAGCTAGTAACTTTCATGCCCCAGAATGGAAGCAGCTTCAGGTTTAAGTGCCAATGTTTACCAATGCTTGGCAGCTTTCCCATCGATGTACACTTCCTAATTAGTTGTAACTTCGGTGAATTTCCAGGGTTCTAAAATGCTTGTTTTTAACAAATGTTATATAGTTTTTTAGTTTTAGAAGAAGAAGATTTGACGAGGTCCTAATTTTACCATTCTAGAAATTCTATCTCTGGACAAATGAATTTTTTTTAAAGATTCTTGGTTATGTAGCCCAGGCTGGCCTTAAAGTCATGTTCCTCCTTCGTCAGCTTCTATAGTACTGATATTATGTGCTCCGAACACCATGTCTAACCTAGAACAAATGATCTTTGACAAAAGTAAAAATGAGGGAAAGGATATAACTTTAAATAAATATTTTAGAAATAGAAAACGAACAGAAAATAACATGACTCCATACTTCACACCATATTAAATATTATCTCAAAATGGGTCATAGAACCAGATAGAAAAACCCCAAGCTTTAAAATTGTAAAAGAGAAGACAGAAGAAAACCTGTGACCTGCCACAGAGTCCTGCCTATAAGATATACTATTTCAATAGGGGCACAAACATTACAGGCGTAATCACTCATCTTTTAAATTGGATTTAAGGCTCCATTCTATAAGGAGGAACTCATACCTAACACCTCTAAGTGGCCAAGAACCAGAAAGCAGATAGATCATGGCCTAGGGGAAAGTCTACTACTCTGCAACAAAATTACTGAAATATTTCTATTCCCATGGATCTGAGTATTATTGGGTCCTCTTCAGGGAGCCCTGTTACAGCATGCGGTATTTAACAGAGATGCACAACTGGAAATGTGCAGGGACTGGCAGACTTTGGAGCACTCAACACTAAATGATACCTTTGTCTAACCTACTCACCAAAATTCAGGGATCGTTCTGCCTCTTTTTTTTCATGGGTAAAAAAAGCTCTGAGGAGAGAGATCTGATAGGCACAACCTGTTTGGGGCTGAGTGTACCAAGGTCTGTCTCTGAGTAATGTGCTCTCTATATTTGCTCCCATCTGCTGCATGAGGAAGCTTCTCTGATGCTGGCTAAGCAAGATGCTCATCTATGAGTGTAAGACAGTATCATTGGGAATCATTTTATCACTATTTTTTCTTCTTTTGTAAGACCTGTCTTATTAGGTTTTACCCTAGGTCCCTTGACTATCTAGTCTCAAGTTCCTGGTTACCCAAGCAGTGTCGCATATGTCTTTGAGTAGTTATCCAATACCAAATGGACCCTATGTCTCTATGTTTTGTTGTGTACTTGTGGTTTTTTGGGGGGTGGTTGCTTGCATATATATATGGTGTGTGTGTGTTTGGTTTTTTGAGACAGGGTTTCTCTGTGTAGCTCTGGCTGTCCTGGAACTCACTCTGTAGACCATTGATTTTTCTTTTTAAATTTAGTTGACCTGTTTTGATTCTCAACTTTTTGTGTGTTTTATTTTGTTTTTTGATGTTTTTATTTTTTCTTTTCTTTTTTTCCATTTTGAAAAAGAAAGCACATGTATGTAGTTGGTTGGGTAAGGAGTTGGTGGGGAGCTGGGAGGAGCTGGGGGAGAGCAAAGAATACAGTGAAAATATATTGTGTGGCCCATCGGCTGATCCACAAGGCCGTCTTTGCCTTGATCCTGGGTCACTGGCGCAACCTTTGCAGTAGACTTCTGCAGCTTTCTCACCAGAGTCCTCCAACTGGATTTCTTTCTCTTTCCCTGCATTGGAACACTGGCGTGCCTCACCATGTCAGTCCCAGCAATAGACACCAGCTCCAAGATCACCATCAAAGACTTGAAGGAGAAGAAAGTTGTGGAGGAGGCAGAGAATGGAAGAGAAGCAGCTGCCAATGGGAATGCTAATGAGGAAAATGGGGAGCAGGGGGCTGACAATGAGGTAGATGTAGAAAAAGAAGAATATGGGAAAGAGGAGGAGGAAGAAGGTGATGGTGAGAAAGAGGATGAAAATGAAGATGAGGAAACGAAGGTTCCTACAAGCAAGCAGGTATCTGAGGATGATGAGGATGAAGAAATATGTTGACACCAAGAAGCAGAAGACTAGTGAGGATGACTAGATGGCAAAAAGAAAAAGCTAAACTCAAGGCCACCATGACCTATTCACCCTCTGCTTCCTGTCTCAGAATTTAAATACAGAGAAGCACGCCCCGCCCACGCACAGCGGGCAGTGCCACCCACAAATCACAACAGGAATTTGCAACAGGAAAGGAAAAAAAGATCCAAAACTTCCTAAACCCTGCTTTTTTTTCTTAAAAATAATTTAAAAGGAAAATTTGTTTTTGTTTTTGTTTTTTTTGTTTTTTTTTTTTTGTTTTTTTTTTGTTTTTGTTTTTTTTTTTTTAAGGCAGGGTTTCTCTGTGTAGCTGTCCTGGAACTCACTCTGTAGATCAGGCTGGCCTCGAACTCAGAATTCCGCCTGCCTCTGCCTCCCAAGTGCTGGGATTAAAGGCATGCACCACCACCACCCCGGCTAATTTGTTCTTTTTAATTTACATTTTATATTTTTGTACATATTGTTAAGGGTTCGGCCATTTTTGAAATGATAGTGAGTGACCAAACCAGCCTTCAGAGCAAGCGTTCAGTGAACTCTTCTGACTTTCCTTATGGTGTGGCCATGTTTTTTATAATCTCAAAGCGGCAGGAGGAACTCTGAGTTTAAGGCCAGCCTGGTCTACATAATGAGTTCCAGGACAGCCCAGGACAGCCAGGGTGACACAGAAATAAACCTTGTCTCAAAAAATATATATATATCTTAGTGATGTTCAACAATGAGAAAAGAAGAAACAAAATAACAACATCCTGACGATTGATCCCGTTGGTCTCTTTGGAGCTTCTTTAATGAAACTTTGTTCAAATATTTTGTCTGTTGCCATTTTGTTTCTTCTTTTCTCCTTGTGTATGGTATCACTTTATGTCCTACAATGGCTACAATTAAAGACTGCTATTAGCTAGAGCTGGGGGTAAATGGTGGAATACTTATATAGCATTCTTGAGGCCCTAGGTTTCATCCTTAGTTTTGCAAGGAAAAAAAACTAATAAAATCAAACATTGTGTTTGTTTGCTTTGTATTGATGTGATACAATACCATGACCAAAAGCAACTGGGAGAGGTATTTGATTTACAGATTACAGTCCACCATCAGGTGAAACCAAGACAGGCACTCAAACAGGAACCCAGGAGCAGGCACTGAAGCAGAGGCCGTGGAGGAACACTGCTTTACTGGCTCCATTCCAATGGCTTGTTTGGCCTGGTTTCTTCTATCCTCTAGGAACACCTGCGAGCTGTGCTATCCCTCACAGCGGGCTGTGCCTTCCCAATAAAATTCCCCACTTGCTGCTTGCAAGACTGTCTGGTGGGAGCATTTACTCACTCGAGATATCCTTGTAGATGAGTCTAGCTTGTGTCAGGTTGATAAAATAAAAACACTATCTAGCACAGATCTGGAAAGTGAAAGGCTCCTACACTTATGGTGGGAATGTAAAAAAAAAATCTAGTGAGTAACATGCCTGGGATTTGAGACCCAAATGTAACTGGTGTGCCAATCCTATGAGATGCTATAATAGTTTGAAGAATAAGAAAATAAAAACCTAATTGTACTACACAGATATACTCTCAATCCATGTCAAAGGTAAATATATTTTAACACAACTGATCTGGGCGGTGGTGGCACACGCCTGTAATCCCAGCACTTGGGAGACAGAGGCAGGCGGATTTCTGAGTTCAGGCCAGCCTGGTCTACAGAGTGAGTTCCAGGACAGCCAGGGCTACACAGAGAAACCCTGTCTAGAAAAAAAACAAAAAAACAAAAATCAAAAAGAACCCACAACTGCAAGTAAAACAAAATTTATGTATTGAAATTCAGTTTCTCAATGACTTTTATTTCTTTATTAGATAATTTCTTTATTTACATTTCAAATGTTATCCCCTTTCCTTGTTTCCTCTCTGAAAACCCCCTATCCCATATCCCTTCCCCCTGCTCACCAAGCTACCTACTTCCTCTTTCCTGACCTGGCATTCCCCTATACTGGGATATCAGTCCTTCACAGGACCAAGGGCCTTTCCTCCCTTTGATGTCCGACCAGGCCATCCTCTGCTACATATGCAGCTGGAGCCATGGGTCCCTCCATGTGTACTCTTTGGTTGGTGGTTTAGTCCCTGGGAGCTCTGGGGGTACTGGTTGGTTCATATTGTTGTTCCTCCTATGGCACTGCAAGCCCCTTCAGCTTCTTGGGTCCCTTCTCTTGCTCCTCCATTGGGGACCCTGTGCACAGTTCAATCGTTGGCTGCAATGACTCTTTTTGAAAAAAGCAGAAATTCAAAGGTAATAGAGGTAACAGTGAGTATGACCAAAGGTCGAGAGTGCCATGGCTTAGTTATTGTCTTGTGCTCAGTTACTAAGTGGACAAGGAGCCTGGGGGTTTTAGCTCACACAAATGATAGCTGTGAGGCACACATTAGAAAGAATGCTGGGTATGAATCACGTATGAATGCAATTACAGCAGGACATTACTAAAGGACCCCTTGTCCCTTGTTGTTTTTTACTACATTACCAAAGCACAGGCTACAGTTAGGGCTGTGTTTTACCCATAAGAGCATTGTTGTAAAAGAGCAAGAATGGCTACTCCTTGGTCCCTTCCAACTTACTACTTCCTATTTACCATGTGGTATCGCCCTCCCAAATGTTGTCCTACCATGATGCCATCTGCCACGTGGCAACCAGCCAAAGAAACCCGCTGCAGAGGTTCAATCCATGGCACAGTTTGACCTTGGACTTTCAGTCTCTAAAAATTTCAGACAAATATGCCTCTAAATCTTTATGACAAACTTTCCTTATTCAGATTAATGTGTGGTTTCTCAGTACTGATTAGACAGTATGTCATACAGTAAGAAACAGGCTCCCAGATGAGCTTGTTCTTAATAAATTTTTAAATATAGTATTTTCCCAACAATTCTGATAATCATGTGAATACATGAAGTGAATTCAACATGACACACACTTGCAGGCACAAATATTCTCAGGCAAGAACTGTGAGCCTCTGGGGGAAAGCACCCGAGGTCATGACAGGTGTCAGCTAAGCAGCAACAATGGTAAAGCAAGCAGAGCTGCCCTCTCCCTACTTTCCGTTCCCACCTTCTCTCCACCCTCAGCCTAGAGACACAATCACCATCAAAGAGACCCGCAGAATCAAAGGATGAACTCAACTTATTGAGTACATGGGAGCCAAAAGCAAGCTGACATGGTTAACACAACAACAATGAGTAACGGCAATGCCTAATTCTTATCTAACTAAAAATCAAGGCTCTGGAAGTCAGCAGATTTATACAGGCGCCTGAAAGGAAGTATCAGTCCAAACTGTTAAGTCATTTCTCTACCAAGGAAATGAGAATTTCATCAACACAAGCCAGATTAGATTATATTAAACACAGGTTTATTGGGAAGAGAGGGAGAGAGAGAGAAAGAAGGAGGAGGAGGAAGAGGAGGAGGAGGAGGAGGAGGAGGAGGAGGAGAAGAGGAGAAAGGGGGGAGGCCAAAATGTGTAGGAAAGAGCCTTCTTGGGGAATGGGCAGCCCAGCCCTTGGGTTGGGGACAGGGTAGGGAGTGAGGGAGAACCTGTAGGAGGCCAGGACCAGGTCTGCTTTGCTGTGTGAAATATGCATCTCACTTCCTTGTGGGGGTCGGAAAGCAAACACAAACTGTCAAAGCTGCCACAAATAGTGTCTACTCAGATTAACAAAAGCTGATTTAACATGTCTAACTACTTATGTCTTTGCTAACTGCTAAACGCCAGGCTTCCAGAGAATTTAGATAACTAACAACATATGTTTGATAAGCTATATTTAATAATGAAGGTTTATAAAACCCTAAAGTCTACTCGGGTTCACAGTAATATTAGTCTTGCTTCTTTATCTTTGGTAACATTGTTAAGATTCTAGTTTGTGAACTGTTCATGTAATGACAAGCTTTACTCTGCCTCCTGAATGTGTTCTCAAAGTTAAGCCTAAAGCAAGTAAATAAGGTATACTTAATAGTTGGTCC
This sequence comes from Apodemus sylvaticus, assembly GCF_947179515.1. Taxonomy (NCBI): domain Eukaryota; kingdom Metazoa; phylum Chordata; class Mammalia; order Rodentia; family Muridae; genus Apodemus; species Apodemus sylvaticus. The sequence goes on along the minus strand of NC_067495.1, from coordinate 1,216,567 downwards.
TCAAACTCTCCACAGATCTACTGAATATAAGAGGTATACTGAATAGATGGTTCTCAAACTCTCCAGAGATCTACTGAATATGGCATTTAAAACATTTAAGCAGCTGCATAAATGTGTAGCACGCCTTTAATCCAGGCACTCTAGAGGCAGAGGCAGGCGGATTTCTGAGTTCGAGGCCAGCCTGGTCTACAGAGTGAGTTCCAGGACAGCCAGGGCTACACAGAGAAACCTATATCGAAAACAAAACAAAGTTTAAGCTTCCTATAACAGACATGCCTCTTCCTAGAGGGAATCCCATGATCTCTAAAGAAGACGGATGGGGCATAGATTGTTACCTGGATTGTGGTAACACTAATCCCTGGGGAAAACTGCCGGGTGTCTCCCCTGCTGCCACGGCCCTACAGAACCTGTGGACATTTTTGGATTGATCGCCCTACTTTGCCTGATCAAAAAGTAAGGTCAGTTTTCCCAAGCTCCTCTACAGGCCAAATTTTTACGACTTGGGCGTGACAGCCAAAGGCCCCGCAGCTCCTGGGACTCAACGGAAACTATCAAGATTACAAGAACCCGGAGGTAGCCCGCTTTAGGTAACCCGAACAAAACTTGCCTTTTTAACTGATAACAAAGCCCATTTGGATTGTACTTCCAGCTAGAATTTATCCTTTTCATATCTCTGAGGGTATTGATTGACTAACTTGTAGGCTTAACAGCAGCAAGCACTCAGCTCCTCCCCGCCCCCGCCCCCCCCCAGGCTTCAGCCGGCTTCTCATATGCAAATATCAAGCCGCAGGCTTTCCTAGAGCTTTTAGGCCTCCGGCTGTGAGAGACAAACAAACCTCACAACCTGATTCTAAAAAGAGATAAGTCACAAAACAGCTTTCAAAGTAACTTTTTACACTTCCTCCGTTTAAAGTTACTTGCTTTACAATGACTGTTCTCAATTATCAACCACTTGTGTCTTATTAGATTAAATTAAATTATTAAAGCTGGTGTAGGTTATAAATTCTAGGAGGGTGTTTTAAGTTGGGTAAACACAATCTGTAAAGTGAAAAACTGATTTAAGGTATATAAAAAATGAAAAATACTTCAAATTTCTTTCCCTCACTATGCTGTCCTTATATTAAAATTTCAGCAGCTCGTGGTTTTAAAAACACTGGCTGTTCTTCCAGAAGGCCTAAGCGCAATTCCCAGCAACCTTCTAAAGGGATCTGTTGCCCTCTTGTGGCATTCAGGTGTATATGCACACAGAGCACTCCTACGTTTAAAATAATTAAAAGACTTCAAAAGTTCAGTTTTAACATTAATCAGTGGAGTTCTGACAAGGTATTAATGTAGCTCAGGTAAACCATATTATTATAATCACAGACTCACAAGGTTTTAAATTTTATTTGGCTGTCTTTTTTCCTTTAATTTTTTATTAGATATTTGCTTTATTTACTTTTTTTTTTTTTTTTTTTTTGATTTGGTTTTTTGAGACAGGGTTTCTATGTGTAGCCCTGGCTGTCCTGGAACTCACTCTGTAGACCAGGCTGGCCTCGAAGTCAGAAATCCACCTGCCTGTACCTCCCAGAGTGCTGGGATTACAGGCGTGTGCCACCACCGCCCAGCTCTTTATTTAGATTTTAAATGTTTTCCCTTTCCTTGTTACCCCTCTGAAAACCCCCTATCTCCTCCCCCTCCTGCTCACCAAGCCCCCTCCCACTTTCCTGACCTGGCATTCCCCTACACTGGGCATCGAACCTGCACAGGACCTCTCCTCTCATTGATGTCTGAAAAGGCCATCCTCTGCTACATATGCAGCTGGAGCCATGGGTCCCTCCATGTGTACTCTTTGGTTGGTGGTTTAGTCCCTGGGAGCTCTGGAGGTACTGGGTGACTCATATTGTTGTTCCTCCTATGGGGCTGCAAACCCCTTCAGCTTCTCGGGTCCTTTCTCTAGCTCCTCCATTGCAGACCCTATGCTCATTCTATTGGTTGGCTGTGAGCCATGAGTGTTTTGATCCACTTTCCAATAAGGATCAAAGTATCCACACTTTGGTCTTCCTTCATCTTGAGCTTCATGTGGTCTGTGAATTGTGTCTTGGGTATTCTGAGCTTTTGGACTAATATCCACTTATCAGTGAGTGCATACCATGTGTGTTCTTTTGTGACTGAGTTACCTCACTCAGGATGATATTTTCTAGTTCCACCCTAAGAATTTCATGAATTCATTGCTTTTAATAGCTGAATAGTACTCCATTGTGTATATATAGCATATTTTCTGTATCCATTCCTCTGTTGAGGGACATCTGGGTTCTTTCCAGCTTCTGGCTATTATAAATAAGGACATAAATATGAACATAGTGGAGCATGTGTCCTTATTACATGTTGGAGCATCTTCTGGATATATGCCTAGGAGTGGTATAGCTGGATCCTCAGGTAGCACTATGTCCAATTTTCTGAGGAACTGATTTAGCTGTCTTCTAAATATAGACTTAAAGTGCTTCTCAGTGTGCTAAAGCCCCGGTCCAATCTATATTCACCCTCATCTGGACAGAGGGTAAAGCGATCATGATTTTAACCCAAAACTCATTTTTAAGTCCCCAAACTTTTGCTACAACTCAAAGGCATGAATCTCTGTCTATAATGTACATTTCAGTACAGATTACAAACAGTGGTAATCCTAAAATATCTAACATTTATCTCTTTTTGTAAACTTAAAAAAAACTTTTACGCTTCAGCTTGGATCCAATTCTCACAAGTCAAATGAACTTCAGATAAGTATTCCTATCAAGTTTTCCTGCCTACTTCCTATTCTTTTTTTAAGATTTATTTTTTATTGTATGCATATAAGAACATGAGCTATACAGATGGCTGTGAGCCACCATGTGGGATTTGAACTCAGGACCTTTGGAAGAGCAGTGGGTGCTCTTAACCACTGAGCCATCTCTCCAGCCCCCTGTTTCCTGTTCTTGAGGGCGGGATTTCTACCTCTCCCCTGGTCTTGGGACTCCCCTCCCCCAACTGCCAGGACCATAGGTCTGAATGTTTCAAAGTATACCCTAGATAAAAAAAATTCCCTAAATTCCTTAACTTTCCTTTTTCTCCCTAGATACCTGTTCCAGCAGATTTCAGATCAACTGCAGACTGCTAGCTCCAGGTATTCCCTTAAAATCTGCATAGTAGATAGCTTCAAAGTGAGTACTTTCAAACCTAAAACAAATGGCTGAGTTGCCTATTTAACATGTCAGAGCAGAACCTCCAGGTTCTCCCAGCATCCCACAGCTCCTACTGTTGTTACAGGGTTCTTCTGGCTGCTCTGCCCTGACCACTAGTCTGAGCTCCCCATCCCAGGAGGCTGGGCTGTTCTATCCTATATAAACCAACAAAACAGTAACTCACTTCCAGGCAGAAACATTGTTATTTTCAATGAGCAGGACCATACTTACATTTCTTATTTGTTACAACAGAAGCCATATTTTTTTTAAAAAAAAAAAAACCTATAAAATCATTCAGAGACAAGAAGACTGAGATAAAAGAATTTTAAAATCAGCCTGATCAGCAAGATAATCACTTCAAAGGAAATACAATTTTTTAATTTCTTTTTTTATTGGATATTTTCTTTATTTACATGTCAAATGTTTTCCCCTTTCCAGGTCTCTCCTTTGAAAACCCCCTATTCCCTCCCCTCCCCCTGCCTCTGTGAAAGTGGTCCCCCCCACCCACCCACTCACTCCCATCTTCCCGATTTTCCCTACACTGGGGCATCAAACAACCTCAGCCCTTTAGGGGCTGGAGAGATGGCTCAGCAGTTAAGAGCATTGAGTGCTCTTCCAAAGGTCCTGAGTTCAAATCCCAGCAACCACGTGGTGGCTCATAGTCATCTGCAATGGGAACTGATACCCTCTTCTGGGGTAACTGAAGAGAGCAACGTTGTATTCACATATATAAAATAAATAAACCTTAAAAAGGGATTTATCAGCTGGGTGGTGGTGGCGCACGCCTGTAATCTCAGCACTGTGGGAGGCAGAGGCAGGCGGATTTCTGAGTTTGAGGCCAGCCTGGTCTACAGAGTAAATTCCAGGGCAACACAGAGAAACCCTGTCTCAGGAAAAAAAAAGGATTTATCTTATTTTTATGTGTGTGTATGTGTGTGTAGGGGTGGTGTCTATGTGAGTGTATGCATATACATGTGTCTGGCAATGGGTGCCTGCAGAGGCCAGAAGGCATATAGATCCCTTGGAGGTAGAGTTGCAGGCATGTGTGAATAGGCTGATGTGGATGCCAGAGCCTGAACTGCAGTCTTCATGATAGAGCAGCAAGTGCTCTTAACTGCTGGAGCATCTCTTCAGCTGCCCCAAATATAGATTTATATATAAAAGCATCCATAGCATAATATGTCAGCATTCCTACCTCAAAATATTTTAGGGAACCATCTAAACAATTTTGTTTTGTTTGGTTTGGTTTTTGGTATTTGGGTTTTTTTTTTCAAGACAGGGTTTCTCTGTATAGCCCTGGCTGTCCTGGAACTCACTCTGTAGACCAGGCTGGCCTTAAACTCAGAAATCCACCTGCCTCTGCCTCCCAAGTGCTGGGATTACAGGCGTGCGCCACCACCGCCCAGCAACAATTTTAATGTAAATAGCAGAAATATCAAAATTAGAGGAAAGCAATTTTGAAGAATTGCCTTTGCAACTTACTACATCTGAACGAAGAAAGAACACTTAGAACAAATATAATCATTCATAAAAAGACATTTAAACACCCCACAATATCTTAGCATAATGTCCTGGAGGAGCTAAATAACCAGGATTAATGTAGAGAGCATCCATGTTCTTGCACATGCCCATCTTTCTTTCCTAAAGGGTCTTAATCCAGGGCCTCAAACATCCCAAACAAGTACTTTATTAATGAGCTAAAATTTGTACTCTCTATTTTGAGACAGGGTCATGCTGGGCTGAGTGGGCTGGCCTTCACATTGTTTCGTAGCCCAAACAGACCTTGAGCTTGCAATTCTCATGCCTTTAGCCTTCCAAGTAGCTAATATTACAGGTCTGTTCTACCTGGCCCAGCTAGCTTTCATTTTAAGACACAATGCTATTCCATTTTACCTAGCACACACCTCAAATTTTCTTTATTCGTTTGGTAGTGAATACTTAGTGTGGTTACACATTTTAGCCACTGTAAATAATGCCAAGATAAATGGGACAGACAGCACAATAATATACTGATTCATTTTCTTTGGACATATGTGACCAGAAGAGACTTTGTTGGCTCATAAGGTATTTCTATTTTTAAATTATTCCATACTGCTTGGATTTTTGTGTGTGTCTGAAAGAAAGGGTCTTATCTTACTAAATAGCCTGGTTTGGCCTTAGACACCCAATCTTTTACCTCCACTTAAAAATATTGTTGTATTATTTTTAATTATGTGTGCCTATTGCTGGGACTCAAACTTAACCAATGAGCCATCTATCTAGCCTTTCTTGCTCGTTCTTCTCTCCCTCCCTCCCTTCCTCCCTCCCTCCCTCCCTCCCTCCCTTCCTCTTTCCTCCCCCTGTCCCCCTTTCTTTCTTTCTTTCTTTCTTTCTTTCTTTCTTTCTTTCTTTCTTTCTTTCTTTCTTTCTTTCTTTCTTTCTTTCTTTCAAGACAGGCTTTCTCTGTACCCCTGGCTGTCCTGGAACTAGCTCTGTAGGCCAGACTGGCCTCAAACTCATAGAGATCCACCTACTTCCCAAGTTTTGGGATCAAAGGTGTGTACCCATGGCTGGGTAGTGGTAGCAGTGGTGGTGTATGCTTTTAATTCCAGCACTTGGGAGGCAGAGGCTGGCGGATATCTGAGTTCAAGGCCAGCCTGGCCTATAGAGCTAGTTCCAGGACAACCAGGGCTACACAGAGAAACCCTGTTTTGAAAAAAATAAAAAAGAAAACCAGAAAGATGTGCACTGTCATGCTGGACTTTGCCTCCCTTTCTTAAGTGCTGAGATTACTAGCATGTACCACCATGCTCAGTTTTATTTTATTTCGCATCATGTATCAAATTCTACCGGTATCTAAAAAGGTTCACTTTTCTTCACACTTCTACCAACACTTGTTATTTTCTCTTATTTTCATAAGTGCTATCCTAATTGGTGTATCTCACAAGACTTTTAGTGTCTCACTGAACTTTTGATTTGTACTTCCCAAATAAATAATGATATTAAATGATTTTCCACAATCTTTTCACCAAGATAGTAGTAAAAGCAAAAAAGGAAGCTCCTGCACCTCCCCATGCCAAGCCAAAGTGAAGGCTTTGAAAGATAGAGAAGGCGGTGCCAAAAGTTGTCCATAGCCAACAAAGAGGACCCATACTTCACCCACCTTCCAGAGGCCAATGCCCTGAAGCTCCAGATACCCTTGGAAGAGCATGCCTGTAAGAAACAAGCTTGACCACTACACCATCATCAAATTGTCCCTTACCACCGAGTTAACCATAGAGAAGACAGAAGACAACACACTTGTGTTCGCTGTGTAAATCAAGGTCAACAGGCCACACAGGCCGTGAAGAAATTCTATGACATTGATGAGGCCAAAGCCAATGCCCTGATATGACCTGATGGTCTGATGGCTTATGTTCAGCTGAATCCTGATTATGATGCTCTGGATGCTGGTAGCAACATTGGGATCATCTAAACTGAGTTCAGCTGCCCAGTTCTAAATATACATTTTTTCATCATAAAAAATACCTTTTCACACACTTGATCACTTTTGTGCCTTTCTTGAAAAAATGTTCATTCAGATCCTTTGCATGTTTTAAACTCAGTTTATTTGGATTTCTGGTACTGTATTTTATGAGTTGCTTATATAGTATGAATTTTTTTACCCCTTATCAGATATTTGGCTTATAATATTTTTTCCTGATCTATAGGCTACTTTCATTTTATTCTTTGTTTTTTTTTTTTTTTTTTTTTTTTTTTTTTTGCTATGTAGAGACTGAGAATCTAAAGGGAAAGATATGGTGAGCTGTGGGTCAAAGGGTACATGCCTGTAGTTAACACATGATACATCTAGATTTTTATAGATAGAAGGAGGGTTATAATGACTATTTTGGTGTACTTTAAAATTTGATAAATGGGAACTGGGGATGTAGTTTATGGTAAAGCATAGCATAGACAATGTCCTGGGTTCAAGCCTCAGTATTACAAAAAAAAAGGTCATGTATTAAATGACTAAAAGCTCTTAACATAAAGGTAATTATAGAAGGGGACAGGAATATTAAATTTTACATAATTATATTGTAAGACCCCAACCCTTGGTCTGTAAGACTTACTTAGAGATGCTCCCCCCCCCCCAGTAAGACACCGAGATGCAGATTGATGCAAAAACAAGAGGTTTATTTTCCAGTGCATTGGGGTCAACCCTCAATAAGTCCCTTGAAGCGGGTGACAAGGTAGCCCCAATGGCCATTACAAGTAGTTTTTATGCTTTCAGGGGCACAGGTTACATCAGCAAGGTAACAGTTCAAACTTATTGGCTAAGCATATTGACCTTTAAATCTATTGGCTACAAAGCATGATAAACATTTGAAATACCTGGAACTTTCCAGAGGATCAGGTGACTGACTGTAAGTACATTTAGAGAATTTTTTTACTCAAGAATATTCCTGTTGGTAGAGAATGGAACTTGGCCTGGCCTTGACCCCAGTCAGGAAGGGGAAGCTGTAAGGAGGGTGTAGGGCTGGAATCAGATATAGTGAGGGCAGGTAGTACTAGAGGTAACTAGGGACAGAAGGTAAGTGTAAGAACATAAGCCCTTAAAGAGGAAGCACAAAAATCCCTTAAAGAATTACAGGAAAACACAAACAGGTGAAGGAAATGAACAAAACCATCCAGGATGTAAAAATGGAACTAGAAACAATAAAGCAATCACAAAGGGAGACAACCCTGGAGATAGAAAACCTAGGAAAGAGATCCAGAGTCATAGATGCAAGCATCACCAACAGAATACAAGAGATAGAAGAGAGACTCTCAGGTGCAGAAGATACCATAGAAAACATTGACACAAAAAAGAAAATAAAAAAATGCAAAAAGCTTCAAACCCAAAACATCCAGGAAATCCAGGACACAATGAGAAGACAAAACCTAAGGATTATAGGTATAGAAGAGAGTGAAGATTTCCACCTTAAAGGGCTGGTAAAAGTCTTCAATAAAATTATAGCAGGAGCCGGGCAGTGGTGGTACACGCCTTTAATCCCAGCACTTGGGAGGCAGAGGCAGGCGGATTTCTGAGTTTGAGGCCTGCTTGGTCTACAGAGTGAGTTCCAGGACAGCCAGGCCTACCGAGAGAAACCCTGTCTTGAACCCCACCCCCACCCCCCCCACCCCCACCCCCGCCAAAAAAAATTATAGTAGGAACTCCAAACAGACTGGACCATAAAAGAAATTCCTCCCGTCACATAATAATCAAAACATCAAATTCACTAAACAAAGAAAGAATATTAAAAGCAGTAAGGGAAAAGGGGCAAGTAACTTATAAAGGCAGACCTATCAGAATTATACCAGACTTCTCACCAGAGACCATGAAAGCTAGAAGATCCTGGGAAGATCTCATACAGACCCTAAGAGAACACAAATGCCAGCCCAGGGTACTATACCCAGAAAAACTCTCAATCATCATAAATGGTGAAACCAAGATATTCCATGATAAAACTAAATTTACACAATATCTTTCCTCAAATCCAGCCCTACAAAGGATAATAGATGGAAAATGCCAACACAAGGAAGAAAACTACACCCTAAAAAAAGCAATGCAGTTATCTTTCAACAAATCCACGCAAACATAATTGCACCTCTAACAACAAAAATAACAGAAAGTAACACTTTTCCTTAATATCTCTTAATATGAAATTTAATATTACCAATATATCCTAATGGATTGAAATTCAAAAAGATGAGGAATTAGAAATTTGTTGCTGTCACCCAGTGGTCTCTCTAATTTGATAATTGGAGAGAGATGTCCAATATTGTACAATCCATATACACTTTCTGCTTGTTTGTACATGACAGTGTCTTGCTGTGTACTACATAATGGTCTTGAAATCATGCTTCTCCTAACTCAGCCTCTCTATTAGTAGGATTGTTGATTTGATGTTTTTACACTATACTATGGTTTGCAGAACAGCTTACATATTTCAAAATTATTTATACAACCCAAAGAAATGTAGATAATTAATTTGGGAGGTGGTTTGTAAGAGAACAACAAAGAGTGAGACTGAATGTTTTGTTTGATATTCATAATTATTGTATCAACTTTGAAGATGACCTTGTAAGTTACTCTTTTTCTGAGTTCAATGCTTTTCAAAATCATCACAGCCAATGAGCCAGAATCTTACCCTCACGTAATGTGCCACCCTCCAAGCTGAACCATTGTTCATTGAAACAGTTGATGAATGACTTCATGGGTTGACCATCTTAATACACATACCATTTCTTTTTTTTTTTTAAGATTTATTATTATTTTTTAGGTATGTAAGTACACTGTCTTTCAGACATACCAGAAGAGGGTATCAGACCCCCCTTACAGATGGTTGTGAGCCACCATGTGGTTGCTGGGAATTGAACTCAGGACCTCTGGAAGAGCAGTTAGTGCTCTTAACCGCCGAGCCATTTCTACACACACACACACACACACACACACACACACACACACACACACACACACATACACACACACACACACACACACATTTCTTTTTTTGTTTGTTTGTTTGAGACAGGGTTTCTCTGTATAGCCCTGGCTGTCCTGGAACTCTCTCTGTAGACCAGGCTGGCCTAGAACTCAGAAATCTGCCTGCCTCTGCCTCCCAGAGTGCTGGATTACAGGCGTGCACCACCACTGCCTGCCCCCTCCCCCCCATTTCTTAAATGAATGTAACCTGTGCCCATGGGCTGAGAATGATGACAAGCTCTCAAGTCAAATAGCTTTGACCATAGCAAGAAATCTGTTTCCAAATAACTGTGCTTACAGTTCATTCCTTGGCACAGCAGAACTGTCAGCTCTTAGCTTAGCTACTATGGAGGTAAAATCCTTTGGGGATGTGAGGGACATTGAAGATTGAAGTACAGCCTTATTACAATGAACTCCAGTGTCTAAAAATTGTTCTTATTTTGGGTTTCTACCACAGTAAGAGCCAAGGTTTTAAGCTCTACTAAAAACCAAAATGAACAAACAAACAAAGACTTTATCTTTTTATGTTCATTTAATAGCATGTTCATCATTGTTGTGATTGGTATAAAAATATATATTGTAGCCAGGCAGTGGTGGCGCATGCCTTTAATCCCAGCACTCTGGGAGGCAGAGGCAGGCGGATTTCTGAGTTTGAGGCCAGCCTGGTCTACAGAGTGAGTTCCAGGACAGCCAGGGCTATACAGAGAAACCCTGTCTCGAAAAAACCAAATCCAAAAAAAAAAAAAAAAAACCAAAAAAACAAACAAAAAAATATATATATTGTGCTGAATATAATAAAAAAATAAAATAGAAGCCCATCTCAAGATGGAGAAGTTTTAGCCTCTCAGGTCTATGGCGGCAAGTCCAGGATTGTCAGGGCTACTTGGAGAAACCCTGTCTTGAAAAACTAAAATAAATAAATAAATAAATAAATAAATCTTCTCCCCTAGCTTTTGGACACAGGGCTGGCCTTGGAGTTCCTGTGAAGTGCAAGTTTTGAACTCACTCTGGTCTACATCAGTCTGCTGAGTGCTAGGATTTCAGATGAGAACCATACACACCATTCTAGTCAAATCTTTTTTTTTTTTAGATTTATTTATTTATGTGAGTACATTGCAGCTGTCAGCAGTCACACCAGAAGAGAGAGTCAGATCCTATTACAGATGGTTGTGAGCCACCATGTGGTTGCTGGGATTTGAACTCAGGACCCCTGGAAAAAGCAGTCTGTGCTCTTAACCACTGAGCCATTTCTCCAACCTGGTCAAATCTTTTAAACAGTATTTTATTGCACTTTATTATATCAAGATGTAATGAGAAGCATTTTAATGAAGATAGTGCCTTATAGAACTAACCTGTTAGTGTTTAAAGAAAATATTGTACTATTGCTGGTGTATACTCTGTGGGTATGCTGACCATAGATGCAACTTTACTGAACAATAACAGACATTTTTCTTGCCATTATTCCATAAGCAATAGCTGTACATCTATTTGCATACATTAGATGATACAATTTTATCTAAAATGTGGAAATACGTATATAGGTGACATGCAAATACCAGCCAATTTTATATATAGGTCTTCAGCATCCATGGATTTGTGTGTTTGCAAGGACTCTTAAAACCAATCACTTATAGTCTCTTCTCTTGCACTCATTGTTAGGATTCTGTCTAAGCTCTAGCCCACAATTATATACTCATGGCATGGTTTAGTTCCTTTAAAAAAATGTATGACCTGGATTAAAAATAAAACAAAAACCCTGATCTTTAAAAAAAAAGATTTACTTATTTTATTTTATAAGTTTTGTTTGCATGTCTGTCTGTGCATCACGTGTGAATAGTGCTTATAGAAGGCAGAACAGGGGCTGGAGAGATGGCTCAGCAGTTAGGAGCACTGACTGCTCTTCTGAAGGTCGTGAGTTCAAATCCCAGCAACCACATGATGGCTTACAACCATCCATAATGAGATCTGATGCCCTCTTCTGGGGTGTCTGAAGACAGCTACAGCAAGCGAGCAGGGCAGGAGGGAGAAAAAAAAAGTGTCTGAAGACAGCTACAGTGTACTTACATATAATAAATAAATAAATCTAAAAAAAAAAAAAGAAGGCAGAACAGGACCTCAGATCCCCCTGGAACTGGAGTTAAAGTTGCTTCTGAGCCCCCGTGTAGGTGCTGGAATCAAGACTTGGTCCTCTGGAAGAGGAGTCAGTAGATGCTCTTACAGAGAGTCTTCTCTCTGGCCCTGTAATCTCTTTTTAAAAGTAGAATTTTAGTAGGCAACTTTATTGAATAAAATCCTAAAAAAAAAAAAAAATCAGAAAAATGCAATTAAAAGGTAACTACTATATCTAGACTTCAATTAAAAAATAGTGTTGGAAGTCTAGGGAGATGGCTCAGTGGGTAAAAAACAGTACTGCACGAGCGAGGAAGGCCTGAATTCTGATTCCCTAGAACCACACAAAAAATTGAACCCCTCGGGGCTGGAGAGATGGCTCAGCAGTTAAAAGCACTGACTGTTTTTCTAGGGGATCTGGTTCAATCCCAGCACCCATATGACAGCTCACAGCTGTCTGCAACTCCAGCTCTGGGTGATATAAACCCCATTTGTCTCCATTTAAGGATTAGGCCTGAATCTGAAAAGAAGGACGTAGGTACCAGTTCCAGGAACAGACTATAAAATACAGAGACAGAGATCATAAATCCCCTCCCAGGCAACAGCCTGGGCTTAATCCCCAAATGGGGAACTATCTTATCTCAGAATGGGCGATCTCTACTGGGCAGCCCTATCTCCTCCCATGGCGAACCATTCCTGACATAGGAATGCAGACCACTGACCACCTGTGACCCCCTAGGATCCACTAATGAAATTTTAGATTACCAAATCCTTCTAGAGAGTTCCCCCAGTTCCCTATAAGAAGGCCTGCACTCCTTTGTCTGGGGTCATGATTTTAAAAAAAGGGCTTGACTCCTGCATGCTGGGGGAATTAAGCTGCAGAAATTGATTAATGAGCTACAGTAGCTAAAGAATGTATCAAGTGCAGGAAAGAGCAATGATTCTGATATGCCAGTCGCCACTAGAAAGTGTTGTGAATCAGGCTCGTGAGAAAGGGCAGTCTGACATGCTAGGTTTCACTGTAGCTGAGATAATTGACCAGGAGCAGGGCAATAGAGTCAGACAATATCAGATGTTGAAGTTCAAAGTGATAAAAGAATTAAAAACAGCTGTGGAACAGTATAGGACTGCAGCTCCCTTTACACAAGCTCTGTTGGATACTGTGATGGATACAAATTTAACCCCCCAAGATTGGAAAACTATATGTAAGGCTACTTTGTCAGGAGGAGATTACTTACTTTGGAGTTCTGAATGGTGTGAAACAAGTAAGAGAGCTGCCATGATGACTGCTCAGGCAGATTGGGATGCTGACATGCTTCTAGGAGAGGATCAATATGAAAGCCATGCTTATCAGATTGGGTTGCCTATAGGAGCGTACTCATGGCAGGGCGGTGGTGGTGCACACCTTTAATCTCTACACTTGGGAGGCAGAGGCAGGCAGATTTCTGAGTTCAAGGCCAGTCTGGTCTACAGAGTGAGTTCCAGGACAGCCAGGGGCTACACAGAGAAACCCTGTCTCAAAAAAACCAAAAAAAAAAAAAAAAAAAAAAAAAAAAAAAAAAAAAAAAAGAAAAAAAGAAAAAGGAGTGCCCCCCCCCCATGCTTAGAATCAATTACTGTCTAAAGGGGATCTCAGTGGGAATTTATCTGGTATCAAACAAACTCCTGATGAACCGTTTCAGGAATTTGTGGACGACTGCTAAAAGCAGCTGAATTTTTGGAGACCATCAAGCAGGAGTTCCTTTTGTTACACTATAAGAACCCTTATGAGAACAATAATGCAATCTGCCCTGCAGCCATTCGGCCATACAATGCAAAGGCAGACTTACTTATCTGCATACATTCTTCTTTGTGCAGAAATCAGACCCTCATACAATCAGTGTCTGGCTATGGCTACTGTCCTACAAGGAACCACTGTGCAAGCAATGCTTTCACAGAAACAAGGGAGTGAAGAATGTTTTAAATGTGGAGGTTTGGGTCATTTTAAAAATGATTTTCTTATGAACAGAGGCATGAGCCTCTATTGTCCAATCAGGTCACTCCCCATCCGTACTATTGCTGCTTCAGCCAAGTATCTTGATTTACATTAAAAGGCTGAATAATGATGTCTGGTTCTTTGCCAAAATAAGTCAGCACTTCTTCCTTCCAAGTATAATCATCTGAGCTACTGCCTCATAATCTGGCAGGATGCTACATTTAGGAGATATCCTTGAATGTATTCACTTAAGAGGAGCCCTTTGCCACAATAATTCTGTAGGTGTATGAGTAGTATTAAAAATCAACAGATGTAAAAGCAAAGAATAAGAAGCCTTAGTTTCATATCCCGTTGCATTGGCTAGATGTGATCATAATAAATTTCATCTTTCTAGTCATATCTTAAGGCTCTGACATAAGATCACTAAGGAGCAGGATAGAATGATTGTAGAACAATGCCCTAACTGCCTTACATTATCTCCAGTTCCTCATTTAGATGTTAGCCCACGAGGCCTTATGCCCAATCAAAACTGGCAAATGGATGTAACTCATTATGCAGAATTTGGAAAATTGAATACATGTCTGTGTTGACAGTTGTTAACATTATGCAGAATTTGGAAATAAATACATGTCTGTGTTGACACTTGTTTGGGATTCCTTTTTGCTTCTCTACATATGGGAGAAGCTTCTAGAAATGTAATTGATCATTGCTTGCTTACAAGCCTTGAATGCTATGGGATTACCTAAAGTCATCAAGACAGATAGATAATGGGCTAGCTTGTACTGGAAACAACTTTACATCATTTTGTAAGGAATTTACAAGCATAAAATTGGAATTCCTTATAACCCAATGGGACAAGTAATTATTGAACATGTGCATCACACTCTGAAAAGTTGGCTTTTAAAAACAAAAGAGGGGGAGTTATACCCTCCAAGTTCACTAAAAGCATACCTTGGGGGTTGGAGAGATGGCTCAGCAGTTAAGAGCACTTCTGAAGGTCCTGAGTTCAAATCCCAGCAAACACATGATGGCCCACAACCATCTGTACAGCTATAGTGTACTTATATACATACATACATACATACATACATACATACATACATACATACATAAAATCTTTTTTTTAAAAAAGCACATCTTGCTTTTGTCTTATTTGCTTTAATTTTTTTTGCAGACTGATGCTAAAGGTCAGTCTGCAGTGGATTGTCACTGGCATCCAGTCACTTCCAGCTCATATGCCATGGTTAAATGGCAGTTAGGACCCCCTAACTAATACATGGAATGGTCCTGACCCTGTTGTAATATGGGGACCAGGTTCATTTTGTGTTTTTTCACAAAAGGAAAATGGAGCCCTCTGACTGCCTGAAAGATTGGTTTATCAAGTGACCACAGATTCTGAGCCTTCTAATGATGATGATACCAATGATGAAGCTGGCTCAGAATCCCTATCAGCCAGCTGAGTTAACCTGGAGTGTAGTCTCCAGTCTTACTGGAGTGCATGTGTATTCTATCAATTCTCAAAGCCAACCCCCATATACCTGGTGCCCAGAGTTTGTGTTTGATCTTTGCCAATTAGTAGCTGAATTGAATACCTGGGACATCCCTGCAAACAACTTTAACTTCTTACTATAATTTTGTTGCTTTTAACTTTTGGACTTTGCATCTTAAACAGATTGCTTGCCTTCACACAGGATCGCTTTCAGCAAGCTCAGCTATTAACTCACCGTGGCAGTTACTCATCGCTATGAGGAAATGCATTGAGTGCATATTCATGTGTCCTTTGGGGCTTTGGTCTGAATGGGAAACAGTGTGCTTTTGAAGGCTGGTGGCCAGAGAAAGGGAAGAGTGTTCTTGAGCTCCTGTTGACCTAAGACAGAGACATACATCAAAAGCTATGTTTGTCCTCCCTAATTAGTAAGAAGGAGCACCATAGACACCGATCTAAGAGAGGCACAGTTGCCTGGCCACTCTATACCTTAGATGGGATTATGGAAAACAAGCAAATCTTGTGCCCCTGTCCAGCTACTGATAACTGCTTTTTTAAAAAACAAAAAGGGAGCCAGGCGGTGGTGGTGCACGCCCATAATCCTAGCACTTGGGAGGCAGAGGCAGGCAGATTTCTGAGTTCGAGGCCAGCCTGGTCTACAGAGTGAGTTCCAGGACAGCCAGGGCTACACAGAGAAACCCTGTCTCAAAAAAAAAAAAAAAAAAAAAAAAAAAAACAAATCCAAAAAAGGGGGAGGGGGATTGTGCCCCTCCCCCAGCCTTGAGTAGGCTAAACAGACCCACAATGGTTTTAGACTTATGCCTAGGTGGAGTCGGCTGACAATTACATCAGGTGCATAAAAGTTACTATAACACAGATGCTCACAGTTGCATTACTGGTAGTAACTAAAAAGTGGAGACAATTCAAATTTCCATCAACTGATTAATGGATAAATAAAATGCACCATGAAATTTTATTCAGTAATAAAGAAAAAAACGAGTACAGCTATCTCTCCATATTAGTATATTCACCATCTACAGATCCTGACAACTAAAAACAAAATATTTGAAAAACATCTGCATGTGCACAGTTTCTTATTTTCTAGACAATGCCTTTAACCATATATATCACATTAGGTATTACAAGTAATAAAGGAATGATTTCACACACAGGATATTCAAGGGTTATGTGTAAATAACATGTGATTTTAAAAGGGGGACTTGAGCATTTGTAGATGTTGGTATCTCTAATAGTTCCTGCTACTATTTCCCCCTCAGACACTGAGGGAGACAACTTTTTGAAATAGGTAAAGTAATGAAAATGTATTATAGGATGGGGGTGCCAAAGGCTGAGGGGAGAAAAAAAATTGAAGAGTTTCTGTTTAACAGGTGTCTTATTTTCTTTCCTGTAGCTGTAGCAAACTATCCAAGGATTAGCCTTGACTTTGAAGGCTGAAAGGCCAAGAAGCAGAGGCCCCCACAGTGGATGGCACCACAATTATGAGAACGCAGGCAGAAGAGATTACACAATGAAACAGGATGCCAGAAGACTTAGGGTCTTATTTTGCTTTTATTGTTTTTAACAATTTACTTTCATGGGAACTGAGGTCTCTGAAGAACACTGTCCCTTCTGAGGGGCAACCCCAATGATTTAACTGTATTTCATTAATTCCAACTTCTTTTTTGTTTGTTTATTTATTATTTATTATTTACTTTATGTATGAGTACACTATTATTCTCTTCAGACACATCAGAAGAGAGCATCAGATCCCATTACAGATGGTTGTGAGCCACCATGTGGTTGCTGGGAATTGAACTCAGGACCTCTGGAAGAGCAGTCAGTGCTCTTAACCAACTGAGCCATCTCTCCAGCCCCCTAGTTCCAACTTCTTAAAGTTCTACAATCTCAATACTACCACACTGGGAAACCAAGTTTCCAAACCAGGAACCTTTTAGGGGAACGTAATAAATGCACATCCAAACCATGTCGACAAAGACAAAGTTTCATTTATGCAAGATAATCAAATTATAGTGTCCCCGTGTACAAGGCAACAACACTGTGCCTATAGTTAATAACATTGCTACAGTGCACTCAAAGGGTAAAATGTTGCCAGCCCTTTGATAGGTGAATTGTATGATAGGTAAATTCAATAATGCTATCGGTGACCACACAGCTAGTAAGTGGCTGAACAGAGTTTCAAATCTGGTGTCTACCATGGGGTAAATATTCAGCAAATGTTTGCTGAATGGATAAATAAGTGAATAGGTAAAAATTACCTGTTACTTTCAAATAAAACTGCTCATTTTTTCTTTTCTTTTCTTTTTTAGATATATTCTTTATTTACATTTCAAATGATTTCCCCTTTCCTGGTCCCCCCCCCCAAAGTACCCTAAGCCATCTCCCCTCCCCCTGTTTCACAATCAACCCACTCCTGCTTCCTGTCCTGGTATTCCCCTACACTGCTGCATCAAGCCTTTCCTGGGCCAGGGGCCTGTCCTTCCTTTGATGTCCAGTAAGTCACTGCTGCCCTCTGCTGCCTATGCGTATGGAGGCATGGGTAACTCCATGTGCACTCTCTGGTTGATGGTTTTTATCCCTGGGAACTCTGGGAGTACTGGGTGACTCATATTGTTGTTCCTCCTATGACACTGCAAATCCCTTCAGCTCCTTGTGTCCTTTCTCTAGCTCCTCCATTGGGGACCCTGTGCTCAGTTCAATGGCTGGCTGAGAGTGTCTGCCCTCTGTGTTTGTCATGCACTAGCAGAGTCTCCCAGGTGACAGCTATATCCGGCTCCTGTCAGCAAGCACTTGTGGGCATCCACAATAGTGTCTGGGTTTTGTAACTGTATATGGGATGGATCACTAGGTGGGGTAGTCTCTGGATGGTCTTTCCCTTAGACTCTGCTCTGCACTTTTTCTCTGTATCTCTTTCTGTGGGTATTTTGTTCCCCCTTCTAAGAAGGACCAGAGTATCCATACTTTGTTCTTCCTTCTTCTTGGGCATCATTTGATATGTGAATTATGTCTTGGGTATTCCAAGCTTCTGGGCTAATACCCACTTATCAGTGAGTGCATACCATGTGTGTTCTTCTGTGATTGGGTTACCACACTTTGGATGATATTTTCCAGTTCCAACCATTTGCCTAAGAATTTCATGAATTCATTGTTTTTAATAGCTGAATAGTACTCCATTGTGTATATATACCACATTTTCTGTATCGATTCCTCTGTTGAGGGACATCTGGGTTCTTTCCAGCTTCTGGCTATTATAAATAGGGCTGCTATGAACATAGTGGAACATGGATCCTTATTACATGCTGGGGAATCCTCTGGGTATATGCCCAGGAGTGATATAACGGGGTCCTCTGATAGTATCATGCCCAGTTTTCTGAGAAACTGCTAGAATGATTTCCAGAGTAGTTGTACCAGCTTGCAATTCCACCAGCAGTGGACCAGTGTTCCTCTTTCTCCACAACCTCTCCAGCACCTGCTGTCTCCTGAGTTTTTGATCTTAGCCATTCTGACTGGTGTGAGGTGAAATCTCAGGGTTGTTTTGATTTGCATTTCCCTGGTGACTAAGGATGTTGAACATTTCTTTAGGTGCTTCTCAGCCATTCAATATTCCTCAGGTGAAAATTCTTTGTTTTTGCCCTGTACCCCATTTTTAAGGGGGATATTTGGCTCTCTGGAGTCTACCTTCTTGAGTTCTTTGTATATCTTGGACATAAGCCCTCTGTTGGATGTAGGGTTGGTAAATATCTTTTCCCAATTTGTTGGTTGCCATTTTGTCCTATTGACAGTGTCCTATGCCTTATAGAAACTTTGTAATTTTATGAGGTCCCATTTGTCAATTCTTGATCATTATTTTCATTAATATCAGCAATTAACAGCAATATTCCCTTTTAAGTAGGACTCAACATTGCTGTGAACACTCTAGAAGCAAATGCAATACAAGAATTTGAATAAGTATTTGAAAATAATGTTACCATTTTTTTAAGATTTATTTATTTATTTTGTGTATGTAAGTACACTGAAGCTGTCTTCAGACACACCAGAAGAGGGCATCAGGTCTCATTACAGATGGTTGTGAGCCACCATGTGGTTGCTGGGAATTGAACTCAGGACTTCTGGAAGAGCAGTCCATGTTATCAACCACTGAGTCATCCTCTCTCCAGCCCAAGATTGCCATTTTTAACAGAATGTGATATAATATCCAGGAAAAGTCACAAACTATAAAAAGCAACTAATTTTCATATTAGAATTTGATAATTAGGTTGAATAAGAAATAAAATGTGCCGGGCGGTGGTGGCACACACCTGTAATCCCAGCACTCTGGGAGGCAGAGGCAGGCAAATTTCTGAGTTCAAGGCCAGCCTGGTCTACAGAGTGAGTTCCAGGATAGCCAGCCAGGGCTACACAGAGAAACCCTGTCTCGAAAAACCCCAAATCAAAAAAAAAAAAAAAAAAAAAAGAAAGAAAGAAAGAAAGAAAGAAAGAAAGAAAGAAAATTACAAAAATTCACAGATTTTTATCTATGGAAATAGAACAAAAGTGTGCATTGTGTCTTGTTTGGGAGTTTTGGTTTGTTTATTTGTTTGTCTGTGTGTGTGTGTGTGTGTGTGTGTGTGTGTGTGTGTGTGTGTGAAGAGTATCACTATGTAGCAGTGGCTGGCCTACGACTCACTGTATAGACCAGGCTGGCCTTGAACTCACAGAAATTTTCCTTCCTTTCCCTCCCACAGTGGTGACGAGCTTGAAGGCTTGTTCTGTCACACCCAACTTCCCAACATGGGATTTGGGGATTTGAATTCAGTCTGAGAATACCTTCGAGCATGCACCACCCCCCAGCCCTTTTGTTTTTGTTTTATCATATTTAAAAGAATAAATGATGGCTGGATGTTGTAGCACATATCTACAATCCCAGCTCTTGAGAAGCAGAGGCAAGTGAATCATGACTTTGAGGCTACCTTTGGCTACACGGTGAGTTCCAGGCCTACTTAATCAGAGAAACCTTAATCAGAGTTCCAATGAACAGTGTAGATGCTGAGTCATAGCTGCACAAAGTGTTGAGAACAAGTGACAAATGAGACTAAACAAGACACTTATACTCTATCTCTTCTTTTGGCTTAAGGGACATTATGGAAGAGGGGATGGAAAGAATCTAAGAGCTAGAAGTTAGGGAGAAAGACTGCAAATGTTATCTTTTAGCCAAGACATAACTATTGGAATTATAAACTCATAGCAGCTGTGGATGCCTGTATTAGGCCTGAGCAAAAATATACACAAATAGTCAGGCATGCATGTGGCTCATGGACCCTACCGACCTCACCGTGCTGAAGTATTTGCTACTAATAGATTCAGAGAGAGGAGAAATCACTTCCTTTAGTTGTGTACCAAATGGTGAACCCAGCAGGGCTCCAATGGATAGTCTAATTGGATAGTTACAGAAATAGCTCTGTTTAAACTAAGTGAGTCAAAAAACGAAACCACCGCATTTGTTTTTTTTACGTGGGTTCTGGGGATCAAAGTCAGATCATCAGACTTCTGTGGCAAATACTTCTACCAAGTACCCTAATCCCCCTATTTTATTTTATTTTATTTTTTGTTTTTTGGAGATAGGGTTTCTCTGTGTAGCCCTGGCTGTTCTGGAACTCACTCTGTAGACCAGGCTGGCCTCAAACTCAGAAATCCACCTGCCTCTGCCTCCCAAGTGCTGGGATTAAAGGTGTGCGCCACCACCGCCCAGCTGATCCCCCTATTTTAAAATGTTATTTCTATTATTTTTAATAATGTGTCTGCTTGTGAGTGTGGATGTGAGTGCAGGTGCCTGAAGAAGCCAGAAGGATCTCATATTTAAATAATGAGGGATTAGGGGGATCTGTGATATTGAATAATCAAAATAGAAATCAGAAAACTAAAAATAAGTTGTAGTGGAAATATTACATGTCAAAAATTGTAGATCTGGTGAGATGGTTCAAAAGATAAAATTGCTGGGCAAACCTAATTACCTGAGTTTGATCACCGGAACCTACAATGGAGGGAGGGGACCAAGCTCAAAGAGTTGTACTCTCACTTGTACTGTGACATGAATGCACACTTCCATGTGCACTTCACAAACAATAGCAACTTGCAACATAAGCCAGGGGTGGGGCACATGCCTGTAATCACAGCATTTGAGAAGTTGAGACAGGAGGATCCCAAATATGAGGTCAGGTTGGACTATACAAAGAGTTCCAAACCATCTGGGCCCAAAGGAAAGACTGTCTCAAAAAGAAAAGAAAAGAATACACACACACACACACACACACACACACACACACACACACGTTACCTCAGAAACAAGGATTACTTCTTACTGAGCCCCTACATGGTGCAGATCTCATTCCATAGACTCCCAGCAGTTCCCCTCCAAAACACACCAAATGGCTCCAAACCCACACTTCACAGACCTATCACTCACCCTGCAATGACTCCAGGGTTTTTTCATGCTCACTCACAGTTACACAACACCCTAAAGACCTTGGGTCACTTATTCCAGGTTCTCTTCCCATCCTAGACACTAAATGACTGCATCACTAACCCACCAACCCCAGTAAACTCACTGCTACCTTCCCACCAGGGATGCCTGAGAAACTTGAAATCCATGTCCCAACACTCCCAAGTAAAGATTTTTTTTAAATTTAATTTTATTTTATTGGCTATTTTATTTATTTACATTTCAAATGTTATCCCCATTCCCAGTTAACCCTACTCCCTTCCCCCTCCTCCTTCCTCCTCCTCCTTCCCCCTCCCCTTGCTTCTGTGAGGGTGCTCTCCCACACTCCCTCCCCTCCCCTTCCCTCCCCTCCCTTTCCTCCCCTCCCGCCTCACACCGCCCTGGCATTCCCCTTCGCTGGATCATGGAGGCACCACAGGACCAAGGGGCTGCCCTTCCATTGAAGCCAGATAAGGTAATCCTCTGCTACCTATGTAGCTGGAGCCATGGGCCCCTCCATGTACACTCTTTGGTTGGTGGTTTAGCCCCTGGGAGTTTTTTATTGGGGGGGGGGATCTGGTTGATTGATATTGTTGTTCTTCCTATGGGATTGATAACCCCTTCAGCTCCTTCAGTCCTTCCCCTAACTGTTCCATTGGGGTCCCCGCGTTTAGTCAGATGGTTGGCTGCGTGCATCTGCATCTGTATTGGTTAGGCTTTGGCACAACCTCTTAGGGCCAAGTAAAAATCTTAGTGCTTAACTAAACCTAAATCTGTTAACTCAGGCCCATACACTGCTTGGGGGGAGGGGTCGTTGCATCTCTGGGCTCACTGGGCACATGCTCAGTGCCAGCAAGCTAGCTGTCGCTGGCCAATAGTAACAGTGCACGTACACTCTGTCTATGTGAGGGTGCTAGTCGGAGCAGAGGCAGGCTTTCCGAGGTTCTTCGGTAATTTTCGTCAGGTGGCTGGCCCCTTGGGAGACTATACCACAAGCGCCATCTTGGAAGGATGCGCATTAGTGCTCCGGGTTACCCCATCTTCTCCACTAGGGTTTCTCGGGGACGGGAGATGGCAGACAGCATGGGATCTGCGTCACTCTGCCTCTGGGCGTTGGTCACCTCGTAGGGCAGGCTGGCTAGGAGCTTGACTTAAGCCTCAGGGCGTAGAGGCCCTAAATCCCCCGCTGCACCCCACCCCATCCCCACCCCCGCAAGCAGCTCGGGTTCTATCAGATGCAGTCCACGCCTCTGCGGTAGCATCCGCAGCCCCTGCCTCAATCCTCAGAGCCCACCTGGCGGCACCACCGTCAAGAGCTCAGACTCTGACGGGGCCACGAATAGGAGGGGTTTTATGCCGGATGGGACTAGCATCTCGGCAGTCACCGAATTTGTGTAGCTGCCGGATGGGGGCGTCCAGGGGAAGCAAAGGAAAAGAAGAGGTGACGTAGTTTCTGACTTAGGTCGGGATGCAGTAGTCCCTGGCAGTGGCTGTTTCACTACTGTAGGTGATTCCATAATGGCGACCAAGGATCTGTGGAGGAAGTCACGCGGTGTGGGTAACAGCTGTGGTGGCTACCTTAGGTCACTTTCAAATTCCAGTTACAACAAGCCTTTGGGGTTTCTGTTTACTGTTCCTAAGCAGTAAGACTAACATTTTCTAAAGATCCACTTAAAATGTGTTACTTTAAACTGTTTTGTTTTGCCCCCAAGAGTTTGCTTTCAAATACTAATTTGTAGCTTTCAGCCCATCCCTTTTGACCCCTGAATTATTTAGCAACCTAATACAAAACGTTTCCAAGATTCAAAGGGCAAGGGAATTAGTGCTTTCTGCAAGGTAGAGAATAAGCAGGCTTTTATTCTAGAAGAAAAAGAAAAGCAGTTAAATGCAGATGTGTTCACTGATCTTTGGTTGCAGGGGTGAAAATGCTACCCATGACAGATATTCCTGATCTGGCCTACTTCAGTTTATGGAGTCTCTGTTCTCAAAATTAATAGCCCAAAGAACGAATGTAGAGGGAGGACCAGAAATGTTACAGTTCCTAACATAATGTTTCATTTCCAAAACAAATAAAACATTTAATCCGTCCCCATCACAGGGTTGCACACATGCAGTTCCAGTTCTTCCGGGGGCAGGATGATCACGAGTTTCAGGCCAGCCAGGAAAAATAGAACAAGACATTGCTTTTTTTTGGGGGGGGGGGGAAGTAAAGTGAATGCTATGTGAGGTATTTCTAACCTAATTTGTGGCCTGAAAGTTTGCTTGAATTATATTGAATATGAAATTTGATGAAACTCCTCTGAAGTGTCAAGTGCAGGGCCAGTTTTCAAAACTCTTTCATGTTTTGCTTGAAAAGACTGTCTTCAGTTGTTGGGTTCAACACTATGTACACGTGTTAGCTGGGTTCTTTAACTTGACCTTATCTTGCTGGCTTTGGGGGGCACACAGGTGCAGACAGGATTACAGATGGACAACATAGCAAGACTCCATGTCAAAAAGCTGAAGGCTAGAGTGGTGGCTCAGTGGTATAGCATTGCCTAGCGTGTAAAATACTAAACCCAAACTCTAACATCACAAAAATGTATTTATTTATTAACTAATTATGAGTTGCTGATAAATATTCTTTTTATTTCTATCAAGACAGGGTTTCTCTGTGTAGCCTTGGAGGTCCTGGAACTTGCTCTGTAGAGCAGGCTAGCCTCCAACTCAGACATACATCTGCCTCTGTTTCCTGAGTGCTGAGATTAAAGGTTTGCACCACCTGGCTCTAGATAAATATTTTTCGTTGTTGCTAAGTTCTGTTCTCCTTGTAGCAGTCAGCTTTTGCTTTTGATACTTTGAAGTTTTATTATTAAATGCATGGACCACAGAGGTGAAAGGATCCAACCAGACAGGGCTACAACATAGTGGGAACTTGTCTCAATAACCCCCACAACCACCTTAACTCATCATTGCTTTCAACCTCCTTTTTATCACTAGACAAGAGAGAAACAAGAGAGACACAAGAGAGACAGACAAAGGGATTACTAGCTGCTTGGGTTTCAGAGGTGTGGAAGAAAAAGTGAATTTTTTCTTTTTCTTTTTGAAAATATTGAACACTTCACAAATTTACATGTCATCCTTGCGCAGGGGCCATGTTAATCTTCTCTGTATTGTTCCAGTTTTAGTGTATGTGCTGCTGAAGTGAGCACGTGAACTTTGTTGATTGGTATGCCATAATCCACCTGTAGGCCTTGAAAAATATCTTAGCCTATGTTTGGCATCATAAGCGTAGGAGAGAAACAAGAGGTAAAGGAAATTTGAGGTACATTAATTTTGTACTGCCAGTCTCCCATATATATTCACTTAATGATCAACATATCTACTTGAAAAATTGAGCAGAAAACATCTGGTCCAAAGATTAAGTTGCAAATGAGGCAGATACACTATGCAAGCAGAGATGCAGGGTAGTATTAGAAAACTAGTCTTGCCTCTTTTACTAGAACCCGCCAACATGGCAAACATGGCTTCCTCCTCAGCAAAATGGTGAAGGTGACCATGGTCATCATCTAGAAGTACTTTTAAAAAAGAAAAATGGTCTTAAATTTGTTTCAGTGTTCAATTTAAACCTTTAATCTAATTGGAATTTAGTCTGGTGCATGGTGTGACAGGCAAGGTCCATCTGTTTTTTGCTGCAGCAAATAAAAATAGTCCAGACTTAGGTATGGAGAGACTTTGAATGGAAAGAAAAGCTATAAGTACAATAACAATTAGAATCATAATAGATTTTTTTCATTTTTAAGGATTTATTTATTTATGTATGTGAGTATACTGGAAGAGCAGTCAGTGCTTTTAACCACTGAGCTATCTATCTCTCCAGCCCATAATAGCTTTATTTTGTTGTGGTTTGAAGGAGCATTCATTTTGAAATGTCACAGCATGGCTAGAAACTTCTGAGAATGTACAGAAAATAAATTTACTGGTGGAACTTGCCTTTAATTCCAGAAGTCAGGAGGCAAAGCAGACAGATCTCTTGTGAATTTTAAGGCCATTTTTTTCTATAAGGGAGTTCCTGGAGAAACCCTGTCTGGAAAAACAACAACAAATTTGCAAGAACAAAACTCCTTTGAAATTGAATATATTTCAGAGGAATAATTTTCTGTTAGAATTGACCATTCATTTTATTTGTTTGTATAGTTACTTCCTACATATTTGATTTCTCTTTGCATGCCTCCATCTTATATACTTGATCCAGAGTCTCAGGATGTAACTCTGGATGGCCTGAAACTCATTATGTAGACCAGGCTGGCCTCAAACTCATTGAGGTCCACCTCCTCTGCCTCCTCGGTGCTGAAAATAAAGGTGTGCAACACCATACCTGTTCTCTTCCTTCCTTTCATAAAGCCTTTTCTGTTTGGTTTTGAGATGCTTGCAGATTTCGAAGATGCCATTCAACTAATACAGTAACAAAAGAAACAAGCCTGGCAGAGAGGCAGGCAGACCTCGAAGAACAGCCTGGCCTACAAGGGGGAGTTTCAGGACACACAGGGCTATGTAGAGAGACACTGTCTCAGAAGAATAAAAAATAAAAATAAACAATGGTGTTGGAGAGATGGCTCAGTAGTTAAGAGCATTTACTACTCTTTCAGAGGATCCAAGTTCAGTTACCGGAACACACGGTGTGGCTCACAGTCATCCATAAATTTAGCTCCAAGGCATTTGATACCATCTTCTGGTCTCCATGGGCACCAGGAACACATGTGGTGCACATGCATCCTTATAGGCAAGATACTCATACACACATAAATAAAGATAAATCTTAAAAAATCCTACCAATTGTCAGATAAGAGAATATGATCTATAGTTGATGTGATTGAGCAATTAGGATACTAAAAAAAAAAAAAAAAAAAAAAACCTACACGAAGTAGCCAAAATTGATAGGCAGCCTTAAAAGATTTATTTAGTTTTAATGTATGTGAGTGTCTGTATCTGGATGTCTGCCATGTATGTGCAGATGCCTACAAGGCCAGAAGATATCAGATCCCCTGTAGCTAAAGTGAGAGGCAGTTGTGAAATTGGGGAGCTAAGCCGATGCTGGAAATGAAGCCTTTAGCCTTGCACATAATGTTGGTTTCTGGTGGAAGCTGAAGAAACTTTATTTTCTGGGTGCTCAGGGAGACGGCCAGTCCCAGATCTGAACTGTGTCTCAGAAAGGAGATTGTACAACATTTTTAAAGGCTGGGAACATAAAGCAAGGGAGAGCTGGCAGGGAACTACGTTGTTACCCAATTGTGTTTTGACAATTATGGGTTAAGGGAGGACCTTTGGAGACTGGGCCATATTCAAAGTGCCTGGCTTCAAGGTCTTTAATTCATTTTGCAGGACATTAGGTCCAAAGCTCAGAGTGATAAGAGACAAATGAGCGAATCAGCTGCATGTAGTTAATTCCAGCATAACAGGGAATTGTTTATGTATTTTTTTTTTAGTGTACACACCTCGGTTTAGATAAAAGCAATTTCTCTTTTTGTTTTTGGTTTTTAATTAGTTAACATTCCAAGTGCTGCTCCCCATCCCCCCCTCTGAGAGGCTGCCTCCCCTGGGTATCCCCCCACTCTAGTGCATCAAGTCTCTGCCAAACTATGTTCAGCCTCTCCCACGGAGACCAGATAAGGCAGCACTGTTGGGACAATGGCAATTTCTATATTCTTTACTGGTTAACAGATAATTAAGAAAACATTTGGAGAAGTGGGATACATGTTCGTTCCTAAGCCTGGGAACCTGGACTTGTTTGATCCTGCCAGCAAGATGCTCAAGTTGTCCTTGAGATGGCTGGACTCAGACAACGGTCTTCTTACAAGCTGTCCCTGAGATGTCTGCACACAGATAACTGTTTCCAACAGAAGCTGTTCAGGTCCAGCTCCCCTAGGGCCTGGGACCTTGAATTTAGTTTTTCCCTATGATTAAATGGAATCTTAAAACAAAATGGTGGTACTTAGAATAAGTTTTTTTTGCTTGTTCCCAACAATACTAGGGAAAGCACTCTATCACTGAGGTGCATACTTAGCTTGAGACTGTCTAGTATATACTAGACTGGCTTTGAACTCACCACAATCCTAGTTTAGTCTTTGTTATGCTGGAATTGCAGGCATACCTCACCATACCTGGCTGTTGGATGCTTTTGACCTTTTTTTTTTTTTTTATTATTGAATATCATCTTCATTTACATTGCCATGGTAAAACCTTTCCCAATTTGCCCCCTCCCCAAAGACTCCCCAACCCCTCCTCCCTCCCCCTTCCTCTACCTATATGCCCCTCCAACCAACACACTCTCCCCTTAAATTTTTTTGAGATTACAATTTATTTTATTTCATTTTAGTTTTGGTTTTTCAAGACAGGTTTTCTCTGTGTAGCCCTGGCTGTTCTGGAACTTACTCTGTAGACCAGGCTGGCCTCGAACTCAGAAATCTACCTGCCTCTGCCTCCCAAGTACTGGGATTACAGGCGTGTGCCACCACTGCCTGATTGATATTACAATTTAATTACAGTTTTTACTTCCTCCAAACCGTCCCATATACCCCTTTCTCCTCTTCACATTCATATCTTCTTTTTTGTTTATTTGCTTCTTTTTTTTCTTTTTTAGGGGAGGGAGACTTAGAGTTAGTCTTGGTTTTGGAGAGATTGTTCTTTTTGAGACAAGGTTTTATGTATCACTTGATAGTTGAAGTTGTGCTTGAATTCCTGATACTTCTGCCTTGGCCATCATGTCCAGCTGTTGGATACTTTGGGTCTTGGATTTCTTTGGGGGATGGTGCAGTGATAATTCTGAAATTTTGGTTTCTTTTAAAAAAAACACAAAAATAATATGAGACTACATTTTCATTGTAATCTCATATATGGGGATATGGGGCTGCTTCAAACTGACCAGGTGACTATGATTTGCCTCATGCTCTAGCAGAGGTATGGTTTTGCCAGTGGCAGGTAGTTACTACAATTGTGTGACACTTGGAATTCTGGGAAGTTTTCTGAAGGTATATAAATGCTAGAGCCCCAATAGGCATGGTTGGTGGTTGGTAGTTGTTCAGGGATTGCTTGCAGTTTGTTAGTAGTTGTGCTCAGAAGGAGAAACAAAAGTTAAGACAGGTTCAGGAATCTCTATCTCTCCCCACCCTCTTTTTCATCTTTCTCTTCTATTTAGTGATAGGGGATGAAACCAGGGTGGGAAAAAGAAGAATCCACAAAGTAGGTAAGACCACATGGGGGAGGCTATTGGGGGAGATATTTTTTTTTTGTTTTGATTTCATTTAAGTTTTATTTGTTTTGTTTTTGAAATAAGGCCTTATGTAGTCCAGGCTGAGCTTAGACTTGCTCTCTAGTCCAGGATGACTTTGAACTCCTGGCCTCTCTTTTCTTATCACCTAAAGTCTGAGATTACAGATGAGTTCCATTGCACCTAGTTTTGTGCAGTGCTCAGGATTGAACTCACAGAGATGAGTTTCTTTCCTTTCAAAACTTTTAGGAAAGAACTTTACCAACTGAAGTACATCTCCAGCCTTTCTTTTAAAGATTTCTTTCTTTTTTAAAAAAGACCTATTTATTTTATGTATATGGTAAGTACACTGTTGCTATCTTCAGACACACCAGAAGAAGGCATCAGATCCCATTACAGATGGTTGTGAGCCACCATGTGGTTGCTGGGAATTGAACTCAGGACCTCTGGAAGAGCAGACAGTGTTCTTAACCACTGAGCCACCTCTCCAGCTCTAAAGATTTCTTTCTTTATTATTTTAATTAAGTGTGTGTGTGTGTGTGTACATGTGTCTGTAAGTTCACTTGGAAGCTAAAGGATCTCTTGAGCAGAGTTATAAACATTTGTGACCTGCTTAGTGGAGGTATTGTGAACTCAACTCCAATCCTCTGCAAGACCAAGTGTTCTTAACCATTGAACCATCACACCAAGAATAGGAGGTATCCTATTCTTCCTAATAACTTGTTCCTCATTTTCTTTTGATCCCCTTTTATCAACACCTGTAATAGTCAAATTTATATAAGCTGCCTCCTGATGTATGAATTATCTAACATGGTCCATTGACTTTTTCTACCATATTCCTCTTTCAAATTGGCTTCAATATCCATGTTTCTACGGTTTGTTTTAGGCAATCTAGAATCTTAAAGTCAAGTTTCTCAACAGGGTTCTAGCCTCTACCTATTTAAAAGATGTATTTTGGATGTTTTTCACAATAACACTCTTCTCCTGGTGTCTAACTGTGTTAGTTTCCTATTGTAACTAACAAATCACCCACAAAACTGGTCACTTAAAAGAGAAATTTGACTAGGGAGTGTGTAGGTGCACACCTTTAATCTCAGCACTCAGGAGGCAGAGGCAGATATGGATCTATGTGAGTTCAAGGCCAGCCTGGTCTACATTGAAAATTCCAGGCTAACCAGGGTTACATTGTATGATCCTGCTTAAAAAATACCCAGAAATTTAAGGTTGGGGATGTAATGCTTGCCTAGCATGCAGGAGGCCATTCAGCCAATCCCTAGCATGCAGTAACAAACACACAAAAAAGAAATTAAACATTTTCATAGCTAGAGCCTATAAATCCAAAATCAATACCAATCAGCCGAGATTAGAACATTGACTGGGCCAGCATCCCTCCAGGAGCTTTAAGGAACCTATTCTTGTTTTGTCTAGTTTCTGGTGGCTGCTGGCTGTCCTTGGCCTGTAGTCACATTTCTCTCTTCCATTTATGCCACCTAGTTCCCCTTTTCCTGTGATTTGTATTTAGGATCCAGCTGGATGATTCAGCATAATTTCTCCATCTCAAAATGCTTCATGCAATCACAATAGAAAAATCTTCTTTTTGTCATATGAGGACAATTGATCTAGGGATTAAGACATGGATCTCTATTGGGGGCTGTGTTACCTCGGTGAGAAAAGAATGTGTATTTCAACATGGGGGAACAAAGCCAAGAAAATTCAGAAATAAAGTTGCATAACTTTTAGCACTATGCAAAAACAACAGAAGAGGGAGCTCTGACATTTGAAAATCTACCCTGAACCCCACCTTCTTCAGAAAATTCAAGAACATTAATTTAATATAAAGAAGAGCAAAATAAATGTACAGGAGATATCCCATGCAGTTATCAAAATGGGATAAGATGCCATTGTTAGAGATAATGAACGCATGCCAGAGACATCAGCTCACAGCAGTGCAAAATTGTAGCCAGCTATTTGGAACAAGCTAAATAACATTATAAACTTCTCCTGTTACCAAGATGATGAAAGGAAAGCTTAAGAACTATTAGAAAACTCTAAAATAATGATAGGTTTAAGGAACTATTTGGAAATGAAAGGGAAAGTAGCATTCAGAAGAGAAGACTAAACTTGAAATGACACAAAGCAAACAAGCACAATATGTGGTTGATGGCTTAAGAGAAACAGGAGGCAGCACTTGGTAGGCTGAGGTAGGGGGATTGCACGTTCAAGGCCTGTTTTACAAAGTGAGTTCAAGAATAGCCTGAGGAATGTAATAAATCTCAAAAAGTGAACTAGAAAGGTAACAGGAGAAGTATGTTTTTTTTTTTTTTATTTGGTGTTTCTAGACATGGTCTTATTAGAGAGCCTGGGTTCAAACTTGGAGCCCTACCTGCTTCTGTCTCCCTAGTGCTGGGATTAAAGGCATGCACCATCACTGCCCTGCTCAGTTGTTAAGAGTATTGGTTGCTCTTTCAGAGGACTTACGTTCAATTCTCAGCACTCACATAGCAGCTCACAACTGTTGGTAACTCCAGTTCCAGGTGATCTGACACACTCACCCCAATGCACATAAAAAAATATTAAAAAAAAATAACCAGGCATAGAGTTGGAAATGTAGCTCAGTGGTAAAGTGCTTATCTGGTATGAGTGAGACCTTGGGTTCTAACTCATACACACACACACACACACACACACACACACACACACACACACACACACTCACAGTAGCCAGGAGCCAAGCCAGAGTGGTAGTCCAGGACACAGAAAGCAGAGGCCAAGTTCAAGGCTACATGGGTTTGATTTTGTTTGTTTGTTTGTTTGTTTTTTCAAGACAGGGTTTCTCTGTGTAGCCCTGGCTGTCCTGGA
The DNA here is from genome assembly GCF_947179515.1 of Apodemus sylvaticus. Taxonomy (NCBI): domain Eukaryota; kingdom Metazoa; phylum Chordata; class Mammalia; order Rodentia; family Muridae; genus Apodemus; species Apodemus sylvaticus. The sequence continues at coordinate 1,184,733 of NC_067495.1, read as the reverse complement.
ACTCACTCTGCAGACCAGGCTGGCCTCGAGCTCAGAAATCTGCCTGCCTTTGTCTCCCAAGTGCTGGGATTAAAGGCATGCACCACCACTGCCCGACTCTACATGGGTTTGAGATCAACATAGACTACATAATATTAATAACCAAGAATATTAAAATATTATAACTCCATTCCACAAGTTCAAAAGAGATTTTGAAAGACCAAATAGAAAAAAAAATGTAATGAGTTGGATAGTATTAACAGCATATTCAATTTTACAGATGCAAAACTTAGGGAATTTTAACATAGTAGTAGAAACTGTCCAAACTGGAGTGCAGAAGGTAAAAGAACAAAAACTGAAAAGAATTTCAAGCTGTGGGATAAATTCAAGTCTGTGTTGTGGGGAGGGAGAGTGTCTTAGTTAGGGTTTTACTGCTGTGAACAGACACCATGACCAAAGCAACTCTTATAAGGACATCATTTAATTGAGACTGGCTTACAGGTTCAGAGGGTCAGTCCATTATCATCGAGGTGGGAACATGGCAGCATCCAGGCAGGCATGGTGCAGGAGGAGCTGAGAGTTCAACATCTTCATCTGAAGACTGCTAGCAGAATAGTGGCTTCCAGGCAGCTAGGATGGAGGGTCTTAAAGCCCACACCCACAGGGATACACTTCCTTCAACAAGGCCACATCTACTATAACAAGGCCATACCTCTAAATAGTGCCGCTCCCTGGGCCAAACATAGTCAAACCACCAGAGAGGTTTGTTGGAGGGGTGTATGGGACATAAGAAAATATTTGAGGACTGGAAAGATGGTTCAGTGATTAAGACTACTGACTGCTCTTGTAAAGGTCCTGAGTTCAATTCTCAGCAACCACATGGTGGCTCACAATCATCTGTAATGTGGTCTGACACCCTCTTCTGGTGTGTCTGAAGACAGCTACGGTGTACTTATATACATAAAATAAATAAATAATTAAAAAAAACAAACAACAAGAAAATATTTGAGATAACATGAACCTGAAAATAAAAATACCTGTCCATAGTGAACAGCAAGATATTCTAGTCTCGTCAATTGTTACAAATTAAATCATCATTAAGTTTGACAGCAACCTTTAGTACCAGAATAAACTGGAATCATTGGCTATATCAGGAAAGGAAATGTGAACGAAGAGATTTATACCAAACAAAACTGCCTTTTAGTTGTAAGGGACTTGGACAAACTGTTCTGTTCAAGAACTCAAGATCTGTTGTTTTTGTAAGTCATTCCTGAGGGATCTGTTAAAGAACAGGACATCTGGATTGATAATAGGCACTGAATTGAGAGCTAAGGCAATACCAGCTAAAAAACAAGACATGTGGTAATGGCTCTGGTACAGACACTACTTTATAGCTGTAAAAAAAAAAACTGTTGGAAGATAATGAAGTGAATGTAGTAGCAATTTTAAACTATTGTCAGTAACTGTATCAATGGCATTAGTATTGCTACCTGGGTTGCCTAGAAGGTTAAGAGCAGGCTTGAGACTGATACCCTGTGAAAGGCCTGCTCAGAAGGTTGACCCTTGGCCGCTATGGATGAAAACATTAATTTGAAATGGTTCTGATACTTTCTTAACTAATCAGAGTGGCTCACTGCCTCAGTCACGTTGATCATGTGGCTTATGCTGTTCATCTTCTTTCTTCCTGGAGTTCTGTGTCTTCTGTGATGGTGACAGCACAAGAAAGCCTGCTCATGGATTCCTCCAGACATAATCCTCTTCTGCCTGTGATGCCTCAGTACTAGGATTTCAAGTGTGAGCTGCCAAACCTCATTGCCTGTGCCTTTTGCTTTAGTAATTCAATTCTAATTCATATTCTTTAGCTGTTAGGAACCTTAGTAGTACTAATAGGTACTGAGTTCTATGAGTCCTTGTAGTGAACAATTCACTAAATGAGGGGTGATTTGGAATCCAGTGACTCAATGAATTTAAAGGGCTGCCCCCACCTCACTGAAATATGGCAACGGAGTTACCTGGCAGGAGAAGAAAGGATAGACAGGAGATTAAAACTTCCTGGTGACTAAATGGCTGTGCAGTTACTTATAAATCAGCAACCAAACTGTTCTAGAAAACGTTAATTTATTTTATGTGTATGAGTGTTTTGCCTGCATGTATGTGAACCACATGTGAACCTAGTTCCTGCAGAGGCCAGAAGAACATTGCATCTGTTGGAACTGAAGTTATATATGGTTGTGAATCAACATGTGGATACTTGAAACTGAACCCAGGTCGTCTGAAAGAATAGCAAGTTTACTTAACTGCTGAGCTGTCTATTCTCCAATGTCCTAAATTGTTTTTAATCTATTTCTTTAAAGATTTATTTATTTATTATATATAAATACACTGTAGCTGTCTTCAGACATCCCGGAAGAGGGAGTCAGAACTCATTACAGATGGTTGTGAGCCACCATGTGGTTGCCGGGATTTGAACTCAGGACCTCTGGAAAAGCAGTCAGTGCTCTTAACTGCTGAGCCATCTCTCCCGCCATTTTTAATCTCTTATAAAAGCTACCAAAGATTTTTTTTTCATTTCAAATAAAAGTCTTACTATTCTGCCCAGGTTGGCTGAAACTCTTGGGCTTAAGGCTCCTTCTCCCTCAGCCTCCTGAGTAGCTGGTACTCCAGGCCTGGCACCATCACACCCAGCTCTTGACTATGGAATATGAAAATAAATCTAGGAACAGACAGTGACTTGCTGGATCCCTTGTCCATTTTTGTCCTTGCTGACTCAAAAGGGGAGACAATCCATCTCAGATTTGGGTTGAAGTCTATCTTAGGGTTTTATATCTGTGAAGAGACATCATGACGATGGTAACTCTTATAAAGGAAAACATCTAATCGGGGCTGTACTGCAGTGCCAAGGTTCCGTCCATTCTCATCGTGGCGGGAAGCACAGCAGCGTGCAGGCAGGCGTGGCGCTGGAGAGGGAGCTGGGAGCTCTATATCTGGATTGACAGGCCGCAGGAAGAGACCGTGAGCTGCCAGGCCTGGCTTAAGCTTCTGAAACTCTAAATTCCCACCCAACAGTGACACGTTTTTTTCTGACAAGACTACACCTACTTCAACAAGCTCATATCTCCCAATAATGCCACTCTATAAGACTACAGGGGCTCAACATTTCACAGTGTTTCTTCTATGTGAGCAGAGAAAGACCCTAATGCCCCTCCCGAAAGAGTTTGCAGTGAGCTAAAGACAATAAAAATGTGTTTGTAGATGCTCTCATTGCGGTCATTGGTGGAGAATGTGTAAACATTTCTGAAGGTGGGCTTTGGAAGAATCAGAAATACTTAAGAGGGCAGGGTGTGGCAATGCACACCTTTAGTTTCAGTGCTCTGGAGGCAGAGTCGGGAGATTTCTGTGGGTTTTAAGCCAGGGTTGTCTACATAAAAAGTTCAGTGCCACTGGGCAATGGTGGCGCACACCTTTAATCCCAGCACTTGGAAGGCAGAGGCAGGCAGAGTTCTGAGTTCGAGGTCAGCCTGGTCTACAGAGTGAGTTCCAGGACAGCCAGGGCTATACAGAGAAACCCTGTCTCAAAAAACCAAAACCAAACCAAACCAAAACAAAAACAAAAAAAGTTCAATGCCAGCAAAAGTGGCATACAGGGGTGGTTAAGAGCACTGACTGCTCTTCCAAAGGTCCTGAGTTCAAATCCCAGCAACCACATGGTGGCTCACAACCATCCATAAAGAGATCTGATGCCCTCTTCTGGGGTATCTGAAGACAGCTACAGTGTACTTACATATAATAAATAAATAAATCTAAAAAAAAAAAAAGAGTGAACCTTGATTCAGCTTGACTTTAGTTAATGGATGCTAGGCCAAAACTTCTAGAGTCTGACACCAAGTGGCTTATGTCTTTACATGTTTAAACACAGTAAAACTTTGGGGAAATGTTTCTACATGACAATTATCACAACGGAACTTTAGGCATGGCTTCATTGAAACTCCCTTGTATAATAGAACACCTCTTTAGCAAAGCACCTATGACCTTTACCATGAAGATGGATTCTATTGACAGAGAAACAGTGCTCAGGAGTCTGGGCCTAGGGAGGGAGGGATTGTAATAAGCACAACAACAAAGTCTTTTGCAAAGTACATAGGACCTCTTTCATAATGATGGGTCCTATTGACTGAGAAACAACACTTAATATTTTGGGGGATTATGTAAGGGCTGGCTTTACAGAATAGCAAAGATTACCAAGTATTAATACATCCATCCACAGCCTCTGGATGGAAAATAGGTGTCAATTCCTTCTGTTGAAGAAAAAGGCCTGGGCATTTAACATTTTTGTGCTTTTCTGTGAGCTCCTGCCCTCTTCTGCTGCACAGTGAGACTGTGTCTCAAAAACCCAACAAACTTTTAGAGTTTGCATTGCTTGCTGTATGGTGGTGCAAGCCTTTAATCCCAGCACTTGGAAGGCAGAGACAGGTGGATCTCTATGAGTTTTGAATCCAACCTGGTCTACACAGTGAGTTCTAGGACAGCCAGGGCTACATAGTGAGACCCTGTCTCAAAAATAACAAGCAAATAACAAGCAAGCAAACAAAAGTTTGCATTGCTCTCTGCTCTCTTCTCCAGTTGGAAGAAAAACAGCAAAACCAAGTTTTCTTACTAGAGCAAGGCTTGTGATAAACCAGAGGTTTAAAGGGTTAAAATGAGAGAGAGAGAGAGAGAGAGAGAGAGAGAGAGAGAGAGAGAGACAGAGACAGAGACAGAGGGACAGAGACAGAGAGACAGACAGACACAGAGAGACAGACAGAGAGAGAGAGAGAGAGAGAGAGAGAGAGAGAGAGAGAGAGAGAGAAGCCATATGTAATGGTAAGCATCTGTATCCTTGCAGTCAGGCACTAGGACTGCAAGTCTGAGACTAGTTTAAATTACTTAATGATTTCCAGGCTACCTGGGCAGTTCAGCAAGAACCAGGGTGAAGACAAGCAAATAGACAAAAGACAGAAGACAACAAACCTGGTAAAATGAAACAAAGAAGAAAACCAAGCTAGGCAGTTGCCTTTGCAACACAGCAGCCTCTCCTTGCTTAGATTAATCTCAGCTTAGATTTCAAGGCTGCTACAACATTAAATCTGTAAATGTAAAGGTTTTGAGGAACAAAGAGGAGAATCTTGTGCTACTGGCTGGACAATATAAATTGGTGTAAAATGTTATATGCTTCACTTTAAGGACTATAAGATGGCTCATACTAGCTGGGCGGTGGCACACACCTGTAATCCCAGCACTCTGGGAGGCAGAGGCAGGCGGATTTCTGAGTTCGAGGCCAGCCTGGTCTACAGAGTGAGTTCCAGGACAGCCAGGGCTACACAGAGAAATCCTCAGGGGGGGGGGGGAGATGGCTCATACTGATAAAGCTTGTGAGAAACAAAAACAAACAACCATCACAACAATGTTTAGTGACTCGGAGGGCTCCCTTGCTTTTTGCTGCCTTGGGAGGATTGCAATTTGAACTGAGAATTGGAAACACAGCAAACCTCCATTAGTAATGATTTCCATGCATTGCTGCCCCATGCAAGAGAGAGACAAAAGGAAAAGAGTAGAAGTCTCCACATCACAATCCACCATTAAAATCTTCAATGAAGCCTTGCTAATGTGTTCTTGTCCTGAAATGGCTGGTCTCAGTGGCTGAAGGCTTTACAGACTCACATGCGTGTTTTGAGTGGGTCTGGACTTTTAGGAAAACCTGGTCTGTTATTTGTGCCCCAAACACAGCTGTCTGGCCCTCCTTGTGTGTCTGCTTTGCTGCCATGGGAATTAAGCCACTGCATTTTTAAAGTCTTGGATTGACAGATCAAAGCTTCTGGCTTTGACTCAGCTGAAACCGGATAGTGTGTCCTGTGCTGTTTCTGCCCTTAAACAGCAGGACAGAAATGAAAGGTCACCTCAACAACAGCACTCAGCCTGACGTAGACTCCGTGGGGCCATAAATGACAAAAATATGGATGCTGATGGAACTGTCTGGGTCACACACAAATACTAACAGGAAAGGGCACGTTCCCAGGATACCGTCTAAAATTGCAGTGCTGAATGACTCTAGAATTTGCTAAAAGATAAACTGCATTCCTAACCTGTGATTTCTCCCTTGGAATGCAATCCCTGTACTCATTTCTCACATATCAGACTTGGGATCCCCTTAAAGATGTCTCTTCGCTGTTGACTTTTATTTTGTTTGTAGATTAGTTACAGCTCACACTAAGGGACTGATAGCCTCTCCGTTGCCTCTTTCCTGGGATTTTCTTAAGGTATGATTATCAATAGCAAGGGGCTGTATTGTCTTTTTATTTATTTTTTTATTTTTTAGTCTTCTCCATGGGCAAATGATCAGGACAAAATGACCTGTTGTAAAACAATCCCAGACTCTTTCTGAGCAATTCTTGAACATTAATATGTCTTTCCCACTAAATTGCATAAGGGTGTTTTCCGGTAAAAGTTAAATGATTGGGAAATTTGAAGTTAGAATTACAGAGAAACTGACTGCTTTTGTAACAGTGGCGTGAAGTGGGAAATCCTGGGAGACTCAGCAGAGGAGAGGGCCAGTGCAAAGCTTCATTTTTTTTCCATACCTCCTCCTCGAATTTCTCCCTTTTTTCTGTAGAAGAATGCCTGCCTGGGGCCTTGTTTCCAATCTACTGTTGAGCATTCTCTACCAAATACAGGCTACAAGCCTCCCATCACCCGAGGCAGCACAGAGATGAGACAGGAGTGAGGCTCACACCTGCTCTTAGCACACAATCCATGCTGCCACCTACACGCATGCGAAAGTAGAACCAGTGTGATGGATAAGCCAAACTGATGGTATCCTGGGAACATGCCCTTTCCTGTCAGTATGTGTTGCATAGACAGTTCCTCTAAAGCAAATAATTAAACTGGATTATATGGACTGAAATGGGTGGGGCAGGCTCCTCTGGAAACTAATAGCCCATAATATCTTACCAGTGTACATTGTGATTTCTGTACCCTCTAGAGTTCTGTTTGCATGTGCACCTGCCTATGCTGGTCTTGCCTTGGCACTGGAGAGAATTCAGATGTAGTTCAACTTACTGATCAGAATTTGCCAGAACCAGAATGGATGCTTTGGCCAGGTCAAAAGAAAAAAGAAAAAAAAAAGGAAAAAAAAAGGAAAAAAAAAAGAAATTTAAGAAGGAAGCCACTGGCTTTCTAAAGCAGAATTTTGTGGTTAATGACATATATTTTAAGGAGTTAACTCCAGGTTCCATGGAGGTTATAAGTTGTTAAAAAATAAACTTAGGGTCACAAAGAAAGAGACCATCATTCCAACTGAAGTACCTGGACAAGGCAAACTTTATTCTTGTTCAAGAGGGTATGCTACAGAAAACAGACACAGAGGCCTGAAATGCTCTTCGTTTATATGCCCTCTCAGCTGGTGGCTGTGGATTTCCCCCATTGGTTGGGGTCTGAGCTCACAATCTTACGCATTTGGCTAGTCTGAAAAGAATTGGCACCCAGGAAATGAAGGAATGAGAAATGGGTCATTGCTACAAGAAGAAAAAAGTCACTTGACAGGCCATTAATTTCATAGAATAGAGAAGTGGGCTTTTGTGTAAACAAGGTTTAACTGGGGCAGGGGAGGAGATGAGGGCTCAAAATCTTTGCATAAAAGTGTGGTGGTGGGAGATAAAAAGATTCTAATTCCTTGTCCCAAATACAAATTGTGGTTTTTGTTTTGTTTTGTTTTTAGTATTGGCTAGAAAAGACTCATATTGGTATTTCGTTCAAAGTGAAGTCAATACTGGAGTATGGCCTCATCCTATTGCTCGGCTTTTACTAATAATTGTGCTATAAAGATGCCTTGGTCGCTTGCCTGGACACAGAACACATTCCTGTAGTCCCAGCTTCTAGGGAGGCTGAATCTAGAGGAGCTCTTCTGGATTTCAGAGTCAACATAGACTGCGCAGACTGATGTGCATGTCAAAAAAAACAAAAAAAAAAAAAAAAAAAACAAAACAAAAAAACCAAAAAACGCTTTCTCCATCAGCCAAGGAACAGACTGGTTGCCTGGCAGTGCACTCCTTTGAAAGGGTGGTATTTAGTTGTCCTTCAGAAATGTTCCCTCTGTCTCTTTTCTGCTAAGGATGACACACTGTTTCTACACTATACAAATGCTATGTTATGCTGGTCATGTGCATATGGCCTGATCACCTAGAATTTTAGTAAGCACAAAACAATAAGAGAAAACCCTTGGCTCCAAATCTCTGATTTGCTTCTCAGGGCATGTGGAATGTATTGTTGCAATGTTATTGATAGTGACACCTCCCAAGACGGACCTTGACGGACCTTGTACATAGCATCCTTCAGACTCTATCTTGGGAGTTTCTAACACAGAGAGATAAAGTATACGAGACCATTCTTCTTATCCTGTGCGTCACTGAAAACACACACACACACACACACACACACACTGGTGTGGAATAAAGGAACTACAGATAAAATTTACAGTAAAAAAAAAAAAAAAGTACTGTAGGTAAGGACAGTTATTACCAAGCCAGATGACTTGAGTAGAAGAGAAATAATTCTGGCAAGTTGTCTCCCTAACTTCCACAAATTTTTTATGGCATGCATGTATGTGCACACAGGCACATAAAATATAATTTAAAAAATTACCTGAGCAGTGGTGGCGCACGCCTTTAATTCCAGCACTTGGGAGGCAGAGGCAGGCAGAGTTCTGGGTTCAAGGCCCACCTGGTCTACAGAGTGAGTTCCAGGACAGCCAGGGCTACACAGAAAAACCCAGTCTCAAAAAAATTAAAATAAATTAAAACACAAATAAAGAAACATTCTGAAATTCCTTTTTTTGTTTTTTTCCCTTATAGTAGATAATAGTTACAATGGCCTGTTGTCGTACACTTAGCTTTCTATACTGTACCCATTATAAAAAACATTGCCCAATGTTTCCCCTTTTCATACTTATCTAAGACAGAAGAAGTGAAAATAAAGCAAGTTCTTCCTCTGTTCATGCTTAGAGAAGAAAAGCTGGAATTGAAACTGTCATCACATTTACCCAGAACTGCGTTGGCATCTTTAGTGTTTCATCATGACAAAAATCTGCCATTTTTTTCACTTGTGATAGTTTATTAGCTGGAAGCAGTATTCTGTACAAAACAGTTCCATTTCTCTGAGCTCTGAGATGATATCTGTGTGGCACCTTGCCAGGTTTATCTGGTGCTAGGAACGTTGTATATGCCAGGCAAGGCCTCTATTAACTATAGAGCACCTGAGAATAGGTTTTCTCTATAGATTTTCTCCATAGCACCTGAGAGTAGGTTTCTACTGTAATGAATCATTAGGCAATTATGTACGTGAAACAATCCAGCCATAGAAAGACAAATACCATGTGACTCCACAAATATTAGTCCCCAAAGTAATAAAATTTCTAAAAAACAGAAAGCAGAGTGGCGATTGCCAGAAACTTGAGCAAGGAGAGAATGGGCAGCTGTTATTTAATGGACATGGGATTTGAGGTTAGCAAAAAGGAAAAACACAACAAAATCAACACTTAAACATGGTGTTTCCCCAACATTTTACTATGCAAAGTTTCCAACATACACAGATTTTTAATACCCTTACTGCCTAGATTCTACAACTCATATTTTGTCATATTTATTTTATCTGTGCAGCCTTGGCTTACACCTGTTCATCCTTCCATCCCTCTCTCTACCACCTCATGTTGCCCTTGAAGTAGTTTTAAGAAAAATCCAGCCAGGCGGTGGTGGCGCATGCCTTTAATCCCAGCACTTGGGAGGCAGAGGCAGGTGGATTTCTGAGTTTGGGGCCAGCCTGGTCTACAGAGTGAGTTCCAGGACAGCCAGGGCTACACAGAGAAACCCTGTCTCGAAAAAACCAAATCCAAAAAACCAAAAAAAAAAAAAAAAAAGATTTTTAAAATGGGGCTGGAGAGAGTTAGTGCTTAGTTAAGAGCACTAACTGCTCTTCCAGAGGTCCTGAGTTCAATTCCCAGCAGCCATTTTGCAGCATATATCTGCATTTAATTCCTTTTATGTATGGAAACATGACATTTCATTTAGCCACTCTCCTTTTGATGAACATTTATTTGGGCCACTTACACTTTGTGGCTATGGTGAATCACAATAGATTTTGCTTGTTTTGAGACAGGGAGTTTACATCAGGATAGGAGTGGGTTCCTGGGCTTGAGAACATGAACTTAGTTTGCCAGCAAGATGGAGACATTGTCCTTGAGATGGCTGGACTCAGACAATCGTTTCCTTACAACAGAGACTGTTCAACTATTGAGAAATCCCCGGGGTCTGGGACTTTTCATTTAGTTTCTCCTTATGACTAAATGGAGCTTGAAAATGAAATGAACTTAGAATAAATTTCTTTTGCTTGTTCTCAAGAGCACCAAGCAAGCACATGGTACCCATACATATATTCAGGTAAAATCTACACATTAAATAGTTGTAAATGTTTCTAAAATACTTGCTGGGCTGAAGAGATGGCTCTGCAGTTAAGAATGGACATCACAAATGAGCATGGGGGGCACATAAATAGAATTGAGAGAGAGACAGATCTCTGAGTTTGAGGCCAGCCTGGTCTATACAGCCAGTTCCATAACAGCAGGAGAATCACACTGAGAACCTGTCTCAAAACAAAAACAAAAAACAATAACAAAAACAACCTCCTCAAATTTCACCCCATAGTTGGTTGAATTATGGCTATGAAACCCATAGATATGGAGGACCATATTAAAAATCATGGAGAAACAGAGAGGGAGGATACAACCGTGATCAGAAGCTGGATTCCTCCACTTAAATATATGGGTCTCAAGTTGCCATTTGTACCTTAGCTTTGACAACTGGAGCACTGTTATGTATTCGTGGATCTAAAGTACATATTTCCCATTCTAATGCATTCTGAGATTCTGATGAACAGCATGGGCAACGTGAGAGAGAAATCCATCCAGATACTAGGGCAATGTGGTTGGGTGTCAGGGTGGCCTCGACATACAGCAAAAATAGCTGCCACAGATAGATTCAGGAAGTAGGGAAAATGACAGATGTAATTTCCTGGTCCCCTTGATGTTCTCCTCCTAGACACGTGTACTGCTTGAAGGCATAAGTCTGATTTGTGCCTTGTAGCTTGGCACAATAACAGGAAGTAATGTAGACAGGTCCACCCCCTCCCTTCTGTGTCTGAGTCACTTCCAGATCCTGACTCATGCCTCCATTGAGTTGTTATGGTGACATGGAGAGTCTGTGCCAGGTGCAGAGAACGAAGGAGGAGGTCAGCAATTTCCTGAGCAGAAGAAGAGGGGCAGGAATGAGTCAGGGTGGCTCCACTTCTCATCTCCACTCCTCCAGCATCTTGCTGCCAGGTCCTCTCTGACCCCAGGCCAGCCATGCATGTGGGGCAGGGAGAAAGACAAGTTCATTCGGCAGCTTTGACAGACATAGACCTCAGTCAAAAGGACCAAGATAGCCAGGCAGTGGTGGTGCACGCCTGTAATCCCAGCACTCTGGGAGGCAGAGGCAGGCAGATTTCTGAGTTCGAGGCCAGCCTGGTCTACAGAGTGAGTTCCAGGACAGCCAGGGCTACACAGAGAAACCCTGTCTCGAAAAAACCAAAAAAAAAAAAAAAAAAGACCAAGATAGAATGCTCCTCCACATTTCGATGAAAGATGCCAAGGCTTCCTCTCACATGGTGTTGTCTGTTGAGGTTTTCCTTCTGCACCTCTGTGGGGTCGGGGTGGGAGCGACGTGAAAGCAGAATCCTTCGCTGGCCCTGTGTCCTCATCCATATAGAGTCAAGTGATCAAGTACAAGAGACTAGCTTAGGAAACACCTGAAAGTGATTGGTGCTTGTTTGGTTGGGGAGGAGGTGTTACACATGCACATGCATGTGATATGTACTCTCAGTGTAGCCCATATCGCCCCTAGGAACTCATCCTTCTGAGTAGCTGGGACCATTCTTGCTACAATGCTATTTTAGTGTCTTTTTTTTTTTTTTCCACAACAATCTATGGGACAACAAATTGTGCCTAGCACATATCAAGTTCCGTCTATCACACCAAAAGCCTCGATGCACAGGTGCTCTGAAGCTCCTTGGTAGGAAACACAGACTCCAGGGGAGGGATGCTTGGAGTAGAAAGCTGCCTCGTTTGTCTGATACATTTGTACGGGGTGTGTGTGTCTGTAGGTGTGTGTGTGTGTGTGTGTCTGTGTGTCTGTGTCGTTTCTAGGAACCTGTAAACTGGAGCCTAAATGCCTGTGCTTTTAGCGCCAGGTATGAATACACTTGGTCAATTTATTAGACTGAGAAATTCTTAGCTTTTTTTTCAGCAGAGAAATATTAATAGGAGATCAGGAGACCTAGGATTTTCAGATTTGGTGTAGGGGCTAAGAGGTGGGAGTTGTTGGTCAAAAGATGGAATGCCTGGGTAGAAGCAGAAAGGAAACAGATGTGTCTCCCTGACAGCTGAGGTTTAATGGGGAACCCTCATGTCTTCCTCAAGCCCTGCCCCTGTAACAACCAAGATGCAGTTCACATCTCTTCATTTGTAAACAAAGGGAGGATCATTCTTCATGTGAATATGATTTTATCCACACTCTACCAATTTCAAACATATGGACTTCCACATCTACAAAACATTTTTTTTGTAGTTTGACTTTTTTTTGTCTTCTCTTTTCATTATTATTTGATTTTTTAGACAGGGTCTCTGTAGCCCAGGTCAGCCTAGAACTCACTACACTACATATAGCTTCGGGTGGCCAGGAATTTATGATCTTCCTGCCTTAGTGTCCCCTGTTACAGGATTAAATTTAAATTAATCATTCTGTGTTGCTACAATGTGTCAGCAATATTTTAGATGGTTTCATAACATTTTAGAGAAACCATCTATAGGTTTCCTTAAGTTCTTGGTTCACACTTTTGCATACGATATTTGAATTAAAATGCTTCCTCTTACAAATAATACAAGTACTTTTAAACATATACCTTTCAATTAATATCTATCATCTATCTACCTATATTTATTAAGAGAAGATGAGGGTGGAAAAGAAGATGGAGAAGATACTAAGAGGTGGGAAATGGAACCGATGTTCATGCAGCAAACATAGATCCTGATGATGGCGCTTAGGCAGGCAGAACTGTCGTCACCACTGCAAGGCGAGGTAGGGAGGCAGCCCCTCCCTGGGACTGCGGACAGCATGGCGACGCCTTCGCTGCTGCAGAGGTTGGCCTTGGCCTCAGGCGGTCTCTGGCACCCCCTGGCGTTCAAGCTACAACCATCAGTTCCTGGTTTCCTCTCCCCGCCCCCTCCTCCATTTTGCATTTCCTGTGTTTTCTCCTGGCCCTTCCCTCCCCTGTCTCCTCGAGCCCTCCCTCCCTCGTGTTAATTTCAGAGTCATCTCTTGCGGAAGTAGCTGGTGTCGCTAGAGAGAATGCGCAGACAGAAAAGCCCGGAATGGCTGGCTAGCTGGGCTCAGGACCCAAGCCCCTGTGGTTATTGCCGCAGTGGCAGTTAATCTGGACCTGTCACTCAGAAACCTCTGGAATGAAGCAGCATTTTTGCTTTCTGGCTCTAAGAGGAGCTGCCAAAAAGAACAGAACATTTTGGGGTTGGTGATTGTGGTGCGTGAAGAATCATTCCCCTAGCTGCAGGCAGAGGAATTGGGGTGTGAGGGAGGTCCAGAACTCTTTGGGCTCAGGGATTTGCCACTCCTAGGTTCATGTCCCCATAAATGCCTAAATGGCATCTCAAGATGGCAAGACAACATATTCAAGAGCCAGCAGAGGAGGTTGTTGGTGCTAGGAATCAGCCTCTTCCCTGAGTCCTTTTCAACCAGATAATACCCCCTCCCTATTCATCCATTTTGTATCTCTTTTCCCTTTTTCTCAAGCCCAACCCTGTTTAGTTCTAGGTTTTACTCTGCACACACAGGCGCACACGCACGCACACTGCCCCCAGTGCTGCGCAAATTGGAAGGAAATCACTCCAAGTGGAAAACAATTAATATTCCATCTCATCTAAAATCATGCCTTGCCACGCCTCTGCCTCCCTCTGTTTGCTTGGACCAGACTGTCTCTGCTGCCACCCTGGAGCCAAAGACTGTATGGCCTGACCCAAACCCCACAGGACGGGTTTCCAGGCAAGAGACATGACCCTCAGGAGACAAAAGTGAAGATTGAGCGGGCAGTGATTATCCCAGCACTCGGGGAGGCAGAAGCAGGCGGATTTCTGAGTTTTAATCCCAGGTGTGGGGATGTGGGGCTGCGTTGGACTACATCAGACTATGATTTGCCTCGAGCTCTAGCAGAGGTGTGGTTTTGCCAGCTGTGAATAGTTTCTGGGATTGTGTGATGTTTGGAATTATTGGAATTTTTCAGAGGGTATATAAATGGGGGGCTGGGGGGAGGGTTGGTAGCAGTTTGTTAGTAATCCATGCTCAAAGAAGAAGCGAAAAGAAAAAATGAGATTCAGGTATTTCTATCTCTTTTTTCCCTCACTCTATCCTTCCTTCTCTCTTTTCTAGTGATAGGGGCTGAAACTAGGGGGAGATAAAGGGTGGAAAAAAGAAGAACCATCAAAGCAGCAAAAACTAGTGACAAGAAACCACCATTTTGATTTCCAGAGTGGTTGTGCAAATTTTCACTCCCTCCAGCAATGTTCCCCTTGCTCCACATCCTTGCCAACATGTGCTGTCACTTGAGCTTTTGATCTTAGCCATTCTGACAGCTGTAAGATGGAATCTCAGGGTCGTTTTAATTTGCATTCCTTTAATGACTAAAGATGTTGAACATTTCTTTAAGTGTTTCTCAAAGAGATCCAACTATCTGCTTCTGTCTCCTAAGTGCTGGAATTAAAGTACTATTTTTTTTTCATTTTGTTTGTTTGTTTTTTTGAAACAGGGTTTCTCTGTGTAGCCCTGGCTGTCCTGGAACTCACTCTGTAGACCAGGCTGGCCTTGAACTCAGAAATCCGCCTACCTCTGCCACCCAAGCACTGGGATTACAGGCATGTGCCACCACTGCCCGGCTAGTACTATTTTAAAAAAAAAAAAAAAAATCTCTCTCTCTCTCTCTCTCTCTCTCTCTCTCTCTCTCTCTCTCTCTCTGTCTGTCTCTCTGTGTGTATATTCATGCCTGATACTTATACAGCCCAAAGGGTGTCATAGCCCATGAAATAGAGCCCAGAGAGTGTCATATCCCTTGGAACTGGAATTAGAGGGAGTTGTGAGACGCCTGATGGGGGTGCTGGAAATAATACCTAGGTCCTCTGGAAGAACAGAAGCATAGGGCATAGGCTGGCCTCAAACTAGTTATGTGTATCTAAGGCTGACCTTGAATTCCTGATTCTCTTGCTTACACTTCCCAAATGATGACAAGCATGGGCTACCATTCCCAGCTGTGTTACCAATATAAGATAAAGGAAATGGAATCCTTTGGAACTTTGGATGTCAAAATAGCATGCATTAAGATACCACACTATTTTGCCTGTTCTTTATTCAAGACCCTGAAATGGGTCTATTTTTGGTTATGATAGATTATTTGTTCTATAGTCTTTTGGGGGGCAGCTTCCCACTTATAAAACAGAATTAGTCTAAGATTTTTGAGCATTTTTTTCCATTAAAAGTTGTCACTGTGGTTGGAGATGCACAGCTTTAGTAACAGAAGGATTTGTCTATAATTTTTGAGAGCCAGGGTTTTATTCCTCAGAATTCTTACATCAAAACAGCTTTCTACTAATTTCTCCCTATGTTCTTTCCCTAAGAAAGGCAAATCGCTTCTCAATGTTTCTAGGCTACTCTAGTAGCTTCTTGAGGGGTACAAACAGGAAAATACGGTAAGTATTTTATTAGTCCTCACACCAAAATAATATAAAAGCTTTAATGCAAAACAAAACACTGTGGATATATGAAATTAAAATTTAAAACAAGGGCAGAGCTGTGTATGGTGGTGCACATATGTTCAATTTACTATTGCAATGTGTTTCTTAATGTATTTTCACTATTTATACATCAGTGTTTTTCAATATCTTTTTTCTAAGCATTTCCATGTCTGTATATCTTTTAAGTATATTTTAAAGTGAGACTAGCAATCTTATAAAAACAAAGGCAGGAAGACCCTGAGTTTGAGGCTACCCTAGGCTACATAGTGAGATGCACTCTTCCATTTCAAAAAAGAATAAAAGAAGAAAAAGATTTTTTTATGATTGACAAGTCAGTAGTCATGAAAGAAACAAACCCCTTAACATTTAATTATTTGCTGTGCTTCTGAAGTTTCTGTTGGTCTTCTATTAAGACAGTTCTGTTTTACAATGCTTCAGACCAAGCTCAGAGTCACACATAAGAAGCAATTGCTCTGACACTGGACTGCAGAATCAGGCTCTAAGATAATTATTTTTAAAAAAAATGGAAATGAGATTAGGGAGTGCTCATTCTTCTACATGTTATTTTTATTCACTTGGAAATAACACAACAGCAACTTTCTAAGTTAACACATTCCTTTAAATGACTGTGTTTAACGAGTGTGTGGATGTCTACACAGCAATGTCTTTAATAACTACTCTTTTTAACTAATAACACATGTAAGGAGTGAAGAATCAGCCTTATACTGACACTAACAATTTCTAAACATCTGTATCAAAGGGTTTCAGACTCATAATTCAATTGCTTGTATAACATCCTCTGCTTAAAACTTCTGGTCCAAGCAACTGGACCAGAGGAGTTAAGGGACTCTGAGAAGAAAACTGTCAGAACACTACCCAGGTAGATCTTTAAAAAACAGGTCTGATATTTAAAGAACAAAGCAAAACTACAAATGTTTGGAGTCACAGAGAGCTTAGTGGGTAAAGATATCTGACACCAAGCCTGATCGACTGGTAGAAGGAGAGAACTGAGTCCCTGGGGGTGTCCTCTGACCTCCACATGTGCCTGCTACATAGTATGCATGCACACACACACACACACACACACACACACACACACACACTAAACTAATTAAGATACCAATGTTTACTAATATTCTGAAGATAATAAAGTTAAGTATGTTTAAAACCACAGTTTTGCTTTTCATAATGATGATTTTTTAAAAAAAAAATACAATTTTAGTCATTCATTTTAAAAACAGACCTAAATTCAATACACCCTATGTATTACTAACGCAAAAGAGAGGGGGAATGAGCTTTCTAATTTGATGACCCAAATAAATTTTCTAAGCTGTTTCTAACTGGCATTTAAACTCAGATGGATACTTGGTTCTTTTTCTTTGGCTCTTTGAATATTACCCTTCACTATGGCTAATTTCTTTCCAGAAAATTCCCTAGATGGAATTTGGTCCATAGCCCAGCAGAGGGCCCCATTTCCATTTTCTGAGCGACACCCAGCACACACCACACTGCGACAACAATCAGCAAATCAGCAGCGAGGCCTGCTGCCTCCTCCCTGCCACCCCCAGAGCTGGGCGATTGGCTTCCAGTTCCAGCTGCTGAGCTTAGGACAGATGGTGTCTGCACTTCCTTTCAGCCATGGAGGCGGAGAGAGACGTGCTTTCTAAAAATAACTAGTTCTGGAGGAGTCCTATTCTGCTAAAAGCATGCAAGTAATTTTTGTTGCAGCTTTTGTCCCTCTAAGATTCCTGTCCTCATTTTAAAATATACTTAAAAGATGGAGAGATAAAGAAATGCTTAGAAAAACATATTGAAAAGACACAGATGTATAAGTGCTTGGTGAATGCACACGAAGCAACATTTCACAAAAGTAAATTGAACAAATTATGATTGAGTTTATTACAGCTTGTTTTTATTTTTGTTTTGTTTTGAGATAAGGTAGGTCCCAGGCTGGCTTAGAACTCATGACTCTCCTGCCTTAGCTTTCCAAGTGCTGGGATAAAAGGCATGAACCACCAACCTAGGCTCAGACCTGTGTGTGTGTGTGTGTGTGTGTGTTACAGTAATAGAACACTGACTCAGATGGACCAGTGGGGACCTGTCCAGTTTGGCCTCTCTCTATTCTTATCCCCAGATGTAGGGCATCAGTGGAATGAGGGCCCATGTCCTATTAGATAAGGCAAATTCTCAAATTTATGGCCAACTCCCATATAGAAAGACAGAAGTTGCCAGGTGGTGGTGGTGGTGCACGCCTGTAATCCCAGGACTCTGGGAGGCAGAGGCAGGCAGATTTCTGAGTTTGAGGCCAGCCTGGTCTACAGAGTGAGTTCCAGGACAGCCAGGGCTACACAGAGAAACTCTGTCTCGGGAAAAAAAAAAAAAGACAGAAGTTTAGAGCGCCATTTCCAGGTTTTATGCCTTGCATTGAAGAAGAGGAATTGCTAGTTTTTATAGCTAGCCTTAGGAAAGTCAAGCAAGAGAAGGGATAGGGGACAAGGCCAGAAAGATCTTGCTTTAACTGAGCATACAGAATACATCAGTTGTCCATACCTTGTGGCAGTGTGTTATGAGCCTGGATCACTAAGGAATTTCTTCTTAAACCAAAGACAACCCTGAAGCACCCACATTAAGTAATTAAGAGGCGACTCTAGTAGTGGCATGAACTTGTAATCCCTGAACCAAGAGGTGGAACCCAGAAGATTGTGAGTTCAAAGCAACCCAGGGCTGCACAGAGAGACACTGTCTCAAAAATAGGGTGGTTTATTTTACATTCTTCATAAAATTATACTGTAATTGGGTCTAAGAGATAAATCACAACATTAAAGAACATAAAAATAAAAATAAAATCTTCTTATTTACAATGTAAAATTGCAAACCAGTATGAAAACTCAACAGGAAATGGGCAGCATAGGAACAGAACCCATAACCTAAGACATTTTAAAAATGACATACTTAGCCGGGCGTGGTGGCGCATGCCTGTAATCCCAGCACTTGGGAGGCAGAGGCAGGCAGATTTCTGAGTTCGAGGCCAGCCTGGTCTACAGAGTGAATTCCAGGACAGCCAGGGCTACACAGAGAAACCCTGTCTCTGGAAAAAAAAAATGACATACTGTTGTCATTTGGGTGAATGTTGTGTTTGCCTCCCAAGGCTTAATGTATTAAAATGAAATTTTCATCAAGAGAGTAGAAATTTAATCTGACTGCATTATTTAGAATTAAGACTTTATTATTTTATTTTTAAAATGAAAATAGATTCTTATTCTCATACACTATATCATGTTTAATAAAGATAAAATGAAATCCACCACATGGAAGCCGGACCAGGCAACCCAACAGAAGTCTGGGGAGCAGGAACACCAAGAATCGGAAATCCACTCCTTCACACACTCAGAAGTCCTATAAAAAGTGTATATGCAGAGAACCTGCTGCACACATGTGAATGCTCTGAGTTTGCTGCTCCAGTCTCTGTGACTTCATATGAGCCTTGTTTACTTTTACAGACCTTGTTCTCCTGCTGTTCTCCATCCCTCCTTTCTGCCTCCTCCTCTGAAGGGTCCCCTGAACTCCTGAGGAAAGGATTTGATGGAGACATAATCTCATTTACAGTTGTGTGTTCTAAGGACCCTCCCCTCTGTGTGTGCATATGTATGTATGTGTGTGTGTGCCCGCATGAGCAGGAATGCATCTGTTCCCATCTGCTGCTGCCAGAGAAGTGCCTCTGATGATGGCTGATTAAGGCATATAGCAGAATATCATCGGGAGTCATTTTATTGATCCTTTTTCCTAAAGATTTATTTGTTTATATGAGTACACTGTAGCTGTCTTCAGATACATCAGAAGAGGTCATCAGATGGTTGTGAGCCACCATGTGGTTGCTGGCATTGAACTCAAGACCTCTGGAAGAGCAGACAGTGCTCTTAACCACTGAGCCATCTCTCCAGCTCCCCTTTATTTTTACCAATATTATTTGGTTTTATCCCAGGTCTCTTGGCTATCTAGTCTCTGGTTCTTGGTCATTCATGCAGTGCTAGGTATAGATTCCTTCCATGGAGTGGTCCTTAAGTCAAATTAGACATTCATTGGGAACTCCCACAAGTTCGTTGCCACCATTGCCCTACCATATCTTGTAGGCAGGACTGATTATAGGCCAAAGGTTTTTTGTGGCTGTGTTACCATTTACATCTCACTCTTGGTAGCCTGCAGAGTACCTTCTCACACCAAAGAGACTAGAACATAGGAGTGAAGGCTTCATGTAGGCACCAACTCGAATTGTCCATGTAGAATAAACTGTGTGGGTATTGTCTTCAGCAATTGGGGCCCAGTTACCAGTTTGACAATAGCCTAGGTTGTTTGGGGATTTCCATGGGACCCTCTTGGCAAAGAACTCAACTGAATGCAACTCAGTCCCAGTATTGGAAGCTTCCTTTATTAACAAGAGGTGGCCAGTTGGGACTTCATCTCTACCAATATTAGGACACCTTATTAGGATCACCTTCATATATTTTAGAAAGTTTCCACTGCATGAGATTTCAATATCCCCCAAATGCCCTGCAATTCCAGCTGTCTCTCCCTGCAATCCCTCCCTTAAACTCATCTCCCTTCCCTCTCCCTACCTAAACTCTTTCCCATTCCCCACCTCCAGTTCATCCATAAAATATATTCTATTTTTCCCCTTGCAAGGAGATCAGATCTATGTGTTACACCTAGTCCCTTCCTTTATACCCAGTCTCTCTGGGTCTATAGATTGTAAGTTGGTTATTTAATGGCTAGTATCCACATAAAAGTGAATGCATACCATATTTATCATTCTGAGTCTGGGTTACCTCACTCAGGATGATTATTACTAGTTCCATCCATTTGCTGTAAATTTCATGATTTCATTCTTTTTAACAGCAGAGTAATACTCCATTGTGTTAATGAATTACATTTCCTTTATCCATTCTTCTGTTCAGGGACATCTAGGTTATTTTCAGTCTCTGGCTATTATGAATAAACCAGCAATGAACATTTTCAAGAAAGTGTCCTTGTGGTAGGATGCAGCATCCTTTGGGTATATGCCCAACAGTGTTATAGCTGGGTCTTTTTTTGTTTGTTTGTTTGTTTGTTTGTTTTGGTTTTTTGAGACAGGGTTTCTCTGTGTAGCCCTGACTGTCCTGGAACCCACTCTGTAGACCAGGCTGGCCTCGAACTCAGAAATTCGCCTGCCTCTGCCTCCCAGAGTGCTGGGATTACAGGTGTGCGCTGCCTCTACCCAGCTGGTATAGCTGGGTCTTAAGGTAGATCAATTCCCAACTTTCTGAGGAATCTCCATACTAATTTACATAGTGGTTGTACAACTTTCTACTCCCATCAGCAATGGAGGGGTACCCTTGCCCCATATTCTTGTCAGCATGTGCTGTCTCTTGTTTTTTATTTATCTTGGCCATTCTGACAAGTATAAGATGAAATCTCAAAGTAGTTTGGATTTGCATTTCCATGATGGCTAAGGATGTTGAATAAGTTTTTAAGTGTTCCTCAGGCATTTGAGTTTCCTCTATTGAGAATTCTGTTTAGAACCATACCCCATTTTTTTAGCTGAATTATTTGAGTTTTTGAAATCTAGTTTCTCTAGTTCTTTATATATTTTGGATATTACTCCTCTACTGGATGTATAGTTGCTAAAAATATTTTCCCATTCTGTTTAGACTGCCATTTTGTCCAATTGTCAGTGTACTTTGCCTTAACAGAAGCTTTTCCATTTCCTGAAGTCTTATTTATTAATTGCTTGTCTTAGTGCTTGCACTATTAGTGTTCTGTTCAGGAAGTTGTCTCCTATGCCAACGAATTCAAGATTATTTCCCACTTTTCTCTTATCAGGTTCAGTGTATCCTGTTTTATATTTAGGTATTTGATCCATTTGGACTTGAGTTTTGAGGAGAGGAATAAGTATGGATCCATTTGCATTCTTCTACATGCTGACATCCAGTGGCAGCAGAGGCAGCAGAGGCAGCAGAGGCAGCAGAAGGCAGCAGTGGCAGCAGTGGGGGCAGCAGGAGCAGAGGCAGCAGCAGCAGAGGCACCAGTGGCAGCAGTGGCAGCAGAGGCAGCGGAGGCAGCAGTGGCAGCAGCGGCAGCAGAGGCAGCAGTGGAAGCAGAGGCAGCAGTGGCAGCAGAGGCAGCTGAGACAGCAGTGGCAGCAGAGGCAGCAGAGGCAGCAGAGGCAGCAGGGGCAGCAGAGGCAGCAGGGCCAGCAGTGGCAGCAGAGGCAGCAGAGGCAGCAGTGGCAGCAGTGGCAGCAGCGGCAGCAGCAGTGGCAGCAGAGGCAGCAGAGACAGCAGAGGCAGCCGAGGCAGCAGTGGCAGCAGAGGCAGCAGAGGCAGCATAGGCAGCCGCGGTAGTAGTGGCAGCAGAGGCAGCAGAGGCAGCAGTGGCAGCAGAGGCAGCAGAGGCAGAAGTGGCAGCACAGGCAGCAGAGGCAGCAGTGGCAGCAGTGGCGGCAGCAGCAGCAGAGGCAGCAGTGGCAGCAGTGGCAGCAGTGGCAGCAGTGGCAGCCGAGGCAGCAGTGGCAGCAGAGGCAGCAGAGGCAGCAGAGGCAGCAGTGGCAGCAGTGGCGGCAGCGGCAGCAGAGGCAGCAGTGGCAGCAGAGGCAGCAGTGGCAGCAGAGGCAGCAGTGGGAGCAGAGGCAGCAGAGGCAGCAGTGGCAGCAGAGGCAGCAGTGGCAGCAGAGGCAGCAGAGGTAGCAGTGGCAGCAGAGGCAGCAGAGACAGCAGCGGCAGCAGTGGGGGCAGCAGAAGCAGAAGCAGCAGCAGCAAAGGCACCAGTGGCAGCAGTGGCAGCAGAGGCAGCAGAGGCAGCAGTGGCAGCAGCGGCAGCAGAGGCAGCAGTGGCAGCAGAGGCAGCAGTGGCAGCAGAGGCAGCTGAGGCAGCAGTGGCAGCAGAGGCAGCAGAGGTAGCAGAGGCAGCAGGGGCAGCAGAGGCAGCAGGGGCAGCAGTGGCAGCAGAGGCAGCAAAGGCAGAAGAGGCAGCAGTGGCAGCAGTGGCAGCAGCGGCAGCAGCAGAGGCAGCAGTGGCAGCAGAGGCAGCAGAGGCAGCAGTGGCAGCAGAGGCAGCAGAGGCAGCCGCGGTAGCAGTGGCAGCAGAGGCAGCAGAGGCAGCAGTGGCAGCAGAGGCAGCAGTGGCGGCAGCAGCAGCAGAGGAAGCAGTGGCAGCAGAGGCAGCAGAGGCAGCAGTGGAAGCAGAGGCAGCAGTGGCAGCAGTGGCAGCAGCGTCAGCAGATGCAGCAGTGGCAGCAGAGGCAGCAGAGGCAGCAGTGGCAGTAGAGGCAGCAGGGTCACAGAGGCAGCTGGGGCAGCAGTGGCAGCAGTGGCAGCAGAGGCAGCAGTGGCAGCAGAGGCACCAGTGGCAGCAGAGGCAGGAGAGGCAGCAGTGGCAGCAGAGGCAGCAGAGGCAGCAGTGGCAGCAGTGGTGGCAGCAGCATCAGAGGCAGCTGTGGCAGCAGAGGCGGCAGAGGCAAAAGCGGCAGCAGAGGCAGCAGTGGCAGCAGTGGCAGCAGTGGCAGCCGAGGCAGGAGAGGCAGCAGAGGCAGCAGCAGTGGCAGCAGAGGCAGTAGAGGCAGCAGGGGCAGCAGTGCCAGCAGAGGAAGCAGAGGCAGCAGAGGCAGCAGTGGCAGCAGTGGCAGCAGAGGCAGTAGAGGCAGCAGTGGCAGCAGAGGCAGCAGTGGCGGCAGCAGCAGAAGAGGCAGCAGTGGCAGGAGAGGCAGCAGAGGCAGCAGTGGCAGCAGAGGCAGCAGTGGCAGCAGTGGCAGCAGTGGCAGCAGTGTCAGCAGAGGCAGCAGTGGCAGCAGAGGCAGCAGTGGCAGTAGAGGCAGCAGAGGCAGCAGTGGCAGTAGAGGCAGCAGGGGCAGCAGAGGCACCAGAGGCAGCAGTGGCAGTAGTGGTAGCAGAGGCAACAGAGGCAGCAGTGGCAGCAGAGGCAGCAGCAGAGGCAGCAGTGGCAGCAGAGGCAACAGAGGCAGCAGTCGCAGCAGTGGCAGCAGCAGAAGCAGAGGCAGCAGTGGCAGCAGAGGCAGCAGTGGCAGCAGAGGCAACAGAGGCAGCAGTCGCAGCAATGGCAGCAGTGGCAGCAGCAGCAGCAGAGGCAGCAGTGGCAGCACAGGCAGCAGAGGCAGCAGCGGCAGCAGTGGCAGCAGAGGCAGCAGTGGCAGCAGAGGCAGCAGAGTCAGCAGTAGCAGCAATGGTGGCAGCAGCAGCAGAGGCAGCAGTGGCAGCAGAGGCAACAGTGGCAGCAGTGGCAGCAGTGGCGGCAAAGGCAGCAGAGGCAGTAGTGGCAGCAGTGGCAGCAGCGGTAGCAGAGGCAGCAGTGGCAGCAGTGGCAGCAGAGGCAGCAGAGGCAGCAGTGGCAGCAGTGGAAGCAGAAGAAGCAGAGGCAGCAGAGGCAGCAGTGGCAGCAGTGGCGGCAGTGGAAGCAGAAGAAGCAGAGGCAGCAGAGGCAGCAGAGGCAGCAGTGGCAGCAGTAGAAGCAGAAGAAGCAGAGGCAGCAGAGGCAGCAGTGGCAGCAGTGGCAGAGAGGCAGCAGAGGCAGCAGTGGCAGCAGAGGCAGCAGTGGCAGCAGAGGCAGCAGAGGTAGCAGTGGCAGCAGAGGCAGCAGAGACAGCAGTGGCAGCAGTGGGGGCAGCAGGAGCAGAAGCAGCAGCAGCAGAGGCACCAGTGGCAGCAGTGGCAGCAGAGGCAGCAGAGGCAGCAGTGGCAGCAGCGGCAGCAGCGGCAGCAGACGCAGCAGTGGCAGCAGAGGCAGCAGAGGCAGCAGGGGCAGCAGAGGCAGCAGGGGCAGCAGTGGCAGCAGAGGCAGCAAAGGCAGAAGAGGCAGCAGTGGCAGCATTGGCAGCAGAGGCAGCAGCAGAGGCAGCAGTGGCAGCAGCGGCAGCAGAGGCAGCAGTGGCAGCAGAGGCAGCAGAGGCAGCAGAGGCAGCCGCGGTAGCAGTGGCAGCAGAGGCAGCAGAGGCAGCAGTGGCAGCAGAGGCAGCAGTGGCGGCAGCAGCAGCAGAGGAAGCAGTGGCAGCAGAGGCAGCAGAGGCAGCAGTGGAAGCAGAGGCAGCCGTGGCAGCAGTGGCAGCAGCGTCAGCAGATGCAGCAGTGGCAGCAGAGGCAGCAGTGGCAGCAGAGGCAGCAGAGGCAGCAGTGGCAGTAGAGGCAGCAGGGTCAGCAGAGGCAGCTGGGGCAGCAGTGGCAGCAGTGGCAGCAGAGGCAGCAGAGGCAGCAGTGGCAGCAGAGGCTGCAGTGGCAGCAGAGGCAGCAGAGGCAGCAGTGGCAGCAGAGGCAGAAGAGGCAGCAGTGGCAGCAGTGGCGGCAGCAGCATCAGAGGCAGCTGTGGCAGCAGAGGCGGCAAAGGCAAAAGCGGCAGCAGAGGCAGCAGTGGCAGCAGTTGCAGCAGTGGCAGCAGAGGCAGCAGTGGCAGCAGAGGCAGCAGCAGTGGCAGCAGAGGCAGTAGAGGCAGCAGGGGCAGCAGTGCCAGCAGAGGCAGCAGAGGCAGCAGTGGCAGCAGTGGCAGCAGAGGCAGTAGAGGCAGCAGTGGCAGCAGAGGCAGCAGTGGCGGCAGCAGCAGAAGAGGCAGCAGTGGCAGGAGAGGCAGCAGAGGCAGCAGTGGCAGCAGAGGCAGCAGTGGCAGCAGTGGCAGCAGCGTCAGCAGGGGCAGCAGTGGCAGCAGAGGCAGCAGTGGCAGTAGAGGCAGCAGTGGCAGTAGAGGCAGCAGAGGCAGCAGTGGCAGTAGAGGCAGCAGGGGCAGCAGAGGCACCAGAGGCAGCAGTGGCAGCAGTGGTAGCAGAGGCAGCAGAGGCAGCAGTGGCAGCAGAGGCAGCAGCAGAGGCAGCAGTGCCAGCAGAGGCAGCAGTGGCAGCAGAGGCAGCAATGGCAGCAGAGGCAACAGAGGCAGCAGTCGCAGCAGTGGCAGCAGTGGAAGCAGAGGCAGCAGAGGCAGCAGTGGCAGCAGAGGCAGCAGTGGCAGCAGAGGCAGCAGTGGCAGCAGAGGCAGCAGTGGCAGCAGAGGCAGCAGAGTCAGCAGTAGCAGCAATGGTGGCCAGCAGCAGCAGAGGCAGCAGTGGCAGCAGAGGCAGCAGTGGCAGCAGAGGCAGCAGTGGCAGCAGAGGCAACAGAGGCAGCAGTCGCAGCAGTGGCAGCAGTGGCAGCAGTGGCAGCAGAGGCAGCAGTGGCAGCAGTGGCAGCAGCGGCACCAGAGGCAGCAGTGGCAGCAGTGGCAGCAGTGGCAGCAGCAGCAGCAGAGGCCGCAGTTGCAGCAGTGGTGGCAGCAGCAGCAGAGGCAGCAGTGGCAGCAGAGGCAGCAGTGGCAGCAGTGGCAGCCGAGGCAGCAGTTGCAGCAGAGGCAGCAGAGGCAGCAGAGGCAGCAGAGGCAGCAGTGGCAGCAGCGGCAGCAGTGGCAGCAGAGGCAGCAGTGGCAGCAGAGGCAGCAGAGTCAGCAGTAGCAGCAATGGTGGCAGCAGCAGCAGAGGCAGCAGTGGCAGCAGAGGCAACAGTGGCAGCAGTGGCAGCAGTGGCGGCAGAGTCAGCAGAGGCAGTAGTGGCAGCAGTGGCAGAAGCGGTAGCAGAGGCAGCAGTGGAAGCAGTGGCAGCAGAGGCAGCAGAGGCAGCAGAAGCCGCAGTGGCAGCAGAGGAAGCAGAGGCAGCAGAGACAGCAGCGGCAGCAGTGGGGGCAGCAGGAGCAGAAGCAGCAGCAGCAGAGGCACCAGTGGCAGCAGTGGCAGCAGAGGCAGCAGAGGCAGCAGTGGCAGCAGCAGCAGCAGAGGCAGCAGTGGCAGCAGAGGCAGCAGTGGCAGCAGAGGCAGCTGAGGCAGCAGAGGCAGCAGAGGCAGCAGTGGCAGCAGAGGCAGCAGTGGCGGAAGAAGCAGCACAGGAAGCAGTGGCAGCAGAGGCAGCAGAGGCAGCAGTGGAAGCAGAGGCAGCAGTGGCATCAGCATCAGCAGATGCAGCAGTGGCAGCAGAGGCAGCAGTGGCAGCAGAGGCAGCAGAGGCAGCAGTGGGAGTAGAGGCAGCAGGGTCAGCAGAGGCAGCTGGGGCAGCAGTGGCAGCAGTGGCAGCAGAGGCAGCAGAGGCAGCAGTGGCAGCAGAGGCAGCAGTGGCAGCAGAGGCAGCAGAGGCAGCAGTGGCAGCAGAGGCAGCAGAAGCAGCAGTGGCAGCAGTGGCGGCAGCAGCATCAGAGGCAGCTGTGGCAGCAGAGGCGGCAGAGGCAAAAGCGGCAGCAGAGGCAGCAGTGGCAGCAGTGGCAGCAGTGGCAGCCGGGGCAGCAGTGGCAGCAGAGGCAGCAGCAGTGGCAGCAGAGGCAGTAGAGGCAGCAGGGGCAGCAGTGCCAGCAGAGGAAGCAGAGGCAGCAGAGGCAGCAGTGGCAGCAGTGGCAGCAGTGGCAGTAGAGGCAGCAGTGGCAGCAGAGGCAGCAGTGGCGGCAGCAGCAGAAGAGGCAGCAGTGGCAGGAGAGGCAGCAGAGGCAGCAGTGGCAGCAGAGGCAGCAGAGTCAGCAGTAGCAGCAATGGTGGCAGCAGCAGCAGAGGCAGCAGTGGCAGCAGAGGCAACAGTGGCAGCAGTGGCAGCAGTGGCGGCAGAGTCAGCAGAGGCAGTAGTGGCAGCAGTGGCAGAAGCGGTAGCAGAGGCAGCAGTGGAAGCAGTGGCAGCAGAGGCAGCAGAGGCAGCAGAAGCCGCAGTGGCAGCAGAGGAAGCAGAGGCAGCAGAGACAGCAGCGGCAGCAGTGGGGGCAGCAGGAGCAGAAGCAGCAGCAGCAGAGGCACCAGTGGCAGCAGTGGCAGCAGAGGCAGCAGAGGCAGCAGTGGCAGCAGCAGCAGCAGAGGCAGCAGTGGCAGCAGAGGCAGCAGTGGCAGCAGAGGCAGCTGAGGCAGCAGAGGCAGCAGAGGCAGCAGTGGCAGCAGAGGCAGCAGTGGCGGAAGAAGCAGCACAGGAAGCAGTGGCAGCAGAGGCAGCAGAGGCAGCAGTGGAAGCAGAGGCAGCAGTGGCATCAGCATCAGCAGATGCAGCAGTGGCAGCAGAGGCAGCAGTGGCAGCAGAGGCAGCAGAGGCAGCAGTGGGAGTAGAGGCAGCAGGGTCAGCAGAGGCAGCTGGGGCAGCAGTGGCAGCAGTGGCAGCAGAGGCAGCAGAGGCAGCAGTGGCAGCAGAGGCAGCAGTGGCAGCAGAGGCAGCAGAGGCAGCAGTGGCAGCAGAGGCAGCAGAAGCAGCAGTGGCAGCAGTGGCGGCAGCAGCATCAGAGGCAGCTGTGGCAGCAGAGGCGGCAGAGGCAAAAGCGGCAGCAGAGGCAGCAGTGGCAGCAGTGGCAGCAGTGGCAGCCGGGGCAGCAGTGGCAGCAGAGGCAGCAGCAGTGGCAGCAGAGGCAGTAGAGGCAGCAGGGGCAGCAGTGCCAGCAGAGGAAGCAGAGGCAGCAGAGGCAGCAGTGGCAGCAGTGGCAGCAGTGGCAGTAGAGGCAGCAGTGGCAGCAGAGGCAGCAGTGGCGGCAGCAGCAGAAGAGGCAGCAGTGGCAGGAGAGGCAGCAGAGGCAGCAGTGGCAGCAGAGGCAGCAGTGGCAGCAGTGGCAGCAGCGTCAGCAGAGGCAGCAGCGGCAGCAGTGGCAGCAGAGGCAGCAAAGGCAGAAGAGGCAGCAGTGGCAGCAGTGGCAGCAGCGGCAGCAGCAGAGGCAGCAGTGGCAGCAGAGGCAGCAGAGGCAGCAGAGGCAGCAGAGGCAGCCGACGTAGCAGTGGCAGCAGAGGCAGCAGTGGCAGCAGAGGCAGCAGTGGCGGCAGCAGCAGCAGAGGGAGCAGTGGCAGCAGAGGCAGCAGAGGCAGCAGTGGAAGCAGAGGAAGCAGTGGCAGCAGTGGCAGCAGCGTCAGCAGATGCAGCAGTGGCAGCAGAGGCAGCAGAGGCAGCAGTGGCAGCAAAGGCAGAAGAGGCAGCAGAGGCAGCAGTGGCAGCAGTGGCAGCAGAGGAAGCAGAGGCATCAGTGGCAGCAGAGGCAGCAGTGGCGGCAGCAGCAGCAGAGGCAGCTGTGGCAGGAGAGCGAGAAGAGGCAGCAGAGGCAGCAGTGGCAGCAGAGGCAGCAGTGGCTGCAGAGGCAGAAGAGGTAGCAGTGGCTGCAGTGGCAGCAGTGGCAGCAGAGGCAGCAGTGGCAGCAGAGGCAGCAGTGGCAGCAGAGGCAGCAGAGGCAGCAGTGGCAGCAGAGGTAGAAGAGGCAGCAGAGGAAGCAGTGGCAGCAGAGGCAGCAGTGGCAGCAGAGGCAGAAGAGGCAGCAGAGGCAGCAGTGGCAGCAGAGGCAGCAAAGGCAGCAGAGTCAGCAGTGGCAGCAGTGGCAGCCGAGGCAGCAGTGGCAGCAGAGGCAGCAGAGGCAGCAGTGGCAGCAGAGGCAGCAGTGGCAGCAGCGGCAGCAGTGGCAGCAGAGGCAGCAGAGGCAGCAGTGGCAGCAGAGGAAGCAGAGGCAGCAGAGGCAGCAGTGGCGGCAGCGGCAGCAGAGGCAGCAGTGGCAGCAGAGGCAGCAGTGGCAGCAGAGGCAGCAGTGGCAGCAGAGGCAGCAGTGGGAGCAGAGGCAGCAGAGGCAGCAGTGGCAGCAGAGGAAGCAGTGGCGGCAGCAGCAGCAGAGGAAGCAGTGGCAGCAGAGGCAGAAGAGGCAGCAGTGGAAGCAGAGGCAGCAGTGGCAGCAGTGGCAGCAGCGTCAGCAGATGCAGCAGTGGCAGCAGAGGCAGCAGTGGCAGCAGAGGCAGCAGAGGCAGCAGAGGCAGCAGTGGCAGCAGTGGCGGCAGCAGCATCAGAGGCAGCTGTGGCAGCAGAGGCGGCAGAGGCAAAAGCGGCAGCAGAGGCAGCCGTGGCAGCAGTGGCATCAGTGGCAGCCGAGGCAGCAGTGGCAGCAGAGGCAGCAGTGGCAGCAGTGGCAGCAGAGGCAGCAGTGGCAGCAGAGGCAGCAGAGGCAGCACTGGCAGCAGAGGCAGCCGAGGCAGCAGTGGCAGCAGAGGCACCAGAGGCAGCAGTGGCAGCAGTGGCAGCAGTGGCAGCCGAGGCAGCAGTGGCAGCAGTGGCAGCAGAGGCAGCAGTGGCAGCAGAGGCAGCAGAGGCAGCACTGGCAGCAGAGGCAGCCGAGGCAGCAGTGGCAGCAGAGGCACCAGAGGCAGCAGTGGCAGCAGTGGTAGCACAGGCAGCAGAGGCAGCAGTGGCAGCAGAGGTAGCAGTGGCAGCAGAGGCAGCAGTGGCAGCACAGGCAGCAGTGGCAGCAGAGGCAGCAGAGGCAGCAGTGGCAGCAGAGGCAGCAGTGGAAGCAGAGGCAGCAGTGGCAGCAGAGGCAGCAGAGGCAGCAGGTTCAGCAGGGACAGCAGGGGCAGCAGAGGCAGCAGAGGCAGCAGA
The DNA here is from genome assembly GCF_947179515.1 of Apodemus sylvaticus. Classification (NCBI taxonomy): domain Eukaryota; kingdom Metazoa; phylum Chordata; class Mammalia; order Rodentia; family Muridae; genus Apodemus; species Apodemus sylvaticus. Next base: position 1,154,490 of record NC_067495.1, on the reverse strand, counting down.
GGCAGCAGTGGCAGCAGAGGCAGCAGTGGCAGCAGTGGCAGCAGAGGAAGCAGAGGTATCAGTGGCAGCAGAGGCAGCAGTGGCACCAGAGGCAGCAGAGGCAGCAGTGGCAGCAGAGGCAGCAGTGGCAGCAGAGGCAGCAGTGGCAGCAGAGGCAGCAGAGGCAGCAGTGGCAGCAGTTTCGGCAGCAGCACCAGAGGCAGCAGTGGCAGCAGAGGCAGCAGTGGCAGCAGTGGCAGCAGAGGAAGCAGAGGAAGCAGAGGCAGCACTGGCAGCATCGGCAGCAGAGGCAGCAGTGGCAGCAGAGGCAGCAGTGGCAGCAGAGGCAGCAGAGGCAGCAGAGGCAGCAGTGGCAGCAGAGGCAGCAGAGGCAGCAGTGGCAGCAGAGGCAGCAGAGGCAGCAGTGGCAGCAGAGGCAGCAGAGGCAGCAGTGGCAGCAGCGGCAGCAGAGGCAGCAGTGGCAGCAGTGTCAGCAGAGGTAGCAGTGACAGCAGAGGCAGCAGAGGCAGCAGTTGCAGCAGTGGTGGCAGCAGCAGCAGAGGCAGCAGTGGCAGCAGTGGCAGCAGAGGAAGCAGAGGCATCAGTGGCAGCAGAGGCAGCAGTGGCAGCAGAGGCAGCAGAGGCAGCAGTGGCAGCAGAGGCAGCAGTGGCAGCAGTGGCAGCAGAGGCAGCAGAGGCAGCAGTGGCAGCAGAGGCAGCAGTGGCAGCAGAGGCAGCAGAGGCAGCAGTGGCAGCAGTTTCGGCAGCAGCAGCAGAGGCAGCAGAGGCAGCAGTGGCAGCAGAGGCAGCAGCAGCAGCAGCAGCAGCAGAGGCAGCAGTCGCAGCACAGGCAGCAGTGGCAGCAGAGGCAGCAGTGGCAGCAGAGGCAGCAGAGGTAGCAGTGGCAGCAGAGGCAGCAGAGGCAGCAGCGGCAGCAGTGGGGGCAGCAGCAGCAGAGGCAGCAGCAGCAGAGGAACCAGAGGCAGCAGTGGCAGCAGTGGCAGCAGAGGCAGCAGAGGCAGCAGTGGCAGCAGTGGCAGCAGCGGCAGCAGAGGCAGCAGTGGCAGCAGAGGCAGCAGTGGCGGCAGCAGCAGAAGAGGCAGCAGTGGCCGGAGAGGCAGCAGAGGCAGCAGTGGCAGCAGAGGCAGCAGTGGCAGCAGTGGCAGCAGCGTCAGCAGAGGCAGCAGTGGCAGCAGAGGCAGCAGTGGCAGGAGAGGCAGCAGAGGCAGCAGGGGCAGCAGGGGCAGCAGTGCCAGCAGAGGCAGCAGGGGCAGCAGGGGCAGCAGAGGCAAAAGCGGCAGCAGAGGCAGCAGTGGCAGCAGCGGCAGCAGCAGTGGCAGCAGAGGCAGCAGAGGCAGCAGTGCCAGTAGAGGAAGCAGAGGCAGCAGTGGCAGCAGTGGCAGCAGCGTCAGCAGAGGCAGCAGTGGCAGCAGAGGCAGCAGTGGCAGTAGAGGCAGCAGAGGCAGCAGTGGCAGTAGAGGCAGCAGGGGCAGCAGAGGCAGCAGGGGCAGCAGTGGCAGCAGAGGCAGCAGAGGCAGCAGCGGCAGCAGAGGCAGCAGTGGCAGCAGAGGCAGCAGAGGCAGCAGTGGCAGCAGAGGCAGCAGTGGCAGCAGAGGCACCAGAGGCAGCAGTGGCAGCAGTGGTAGCAGAGGCAGCAGAGGCAGCAGTGGAAGCAGAGGCAGCAGCATCAGCAGAGGCAGCAGTGGCAGCAGTGGCACCAGTGGCAGCAGAGGCAGCAGTGGCAGCAGAGGCAGCAGAGGCAGCAGTGGCAGCAGAGGCAGCAGCGTCAGCAGAGGCAGCAGTGGCAGCAGAGGCTGCAGAGACAGCAGTGGCAGCAGAGGCAGCAGTGGCAGCAGAGTCATCAGAGGCAGCAGTGGCAGCAGAGGCAGCAGAGGCAGCAGTGGCAGCAGAGGCAGCAGAGACAGCAGTGGCAGCAAAGGCAGCAGAGGCAGCAGCGGCAGCAGTGGCGGCAGCAGCAGCAGAGGCAGCAGTGGCAGCAGAGGCAGCAGCAGTACCAGCAGAGGCAGCAGCAGCAGGGGCAGCAGTGGCAGCAAAGGCAGCAGAGGCAGCAGTGGCAGCAGTGGCGGCAGCAGCAGCAGGGGAAGCAGTGGCAGCAGAGGCAGCAGAGTCAGCAGTGGCAGCAGCGGCAGCAGCAGTGGCAGCAGAGGCAGCAGAGGCAGCAGGGGCAGCAGTGCCAGCAGAGGAAGCAGAGGCAGCAGTGGCAGCAGCGGCAGCAGAGGCAGCAGTGGCAGCAGTGGCAGCAGAGGTAGCAGTGACAGCAGAGACAGCAGAGGCAGCAGTTGCAGCAGTGGTGGCAGCAGCAGCAGAGGCAGCAGTGGCAGCAGTGGCAGCAGTGGCAGCAGCGGCAGCAGAGGCAGCAGTGGCAGCAGAGGCAGCAGTGGCGGCAGCAGCAGAAGAGGCAGCAGTGGCCGGAGAGGCAGCAGAGGCAGCAGTGGCAGCAGAGGCAGCAGTGGCAGCAGTGGCAGCAGCGTCAGCAGAGGCAGCAGTGGCAGCAGAGGCAGCAGTGGCAGGAGAGGCAGCAGAGGCAGCAGGGGCAGCAGGGGCAGCAGTGCCAGCAGAGGCAGCAGGGGCAGCAGGGGCAGCAGAGGCAAAAGCGGCAGCAGAGGCAGCAGTGGCAGCAGCGGCAGCAGCAGTGGCAGCAGAGGCAGCAGTGGCAGTAGAGGCAGCAGTGGCGGCAGCAGCAGAAGAGGCAGCAGTGGCAGGAGAGGCGGCAGAGGCAGCAGTGGCAGCAGAGGCACCAGAGGCAGCAGTGGCAGCAGTGGTAGCAGAGGCAGCACAGGCAGCAGTGGCAGCAGAGGCAGCAGCAGCAGCAGAGGCAGCAGTGGCAGCAGAGGCAGCAGTGGCAGCAGTGGCAGCAGTGGCAGCAGAGGCAGCAGAGGCAGCAGAGGCAGCAGTGGCAGCAGAGGCAGCAGTGGCAGCAGAGGCAACAGAGGCAGCAGTCGCAGCAGTCACAGCAGTGGCAGCAGCAGCAGCAAAGGCAGCAGTGGCAGCAGAGGCAGCAGTGGCAGCAGAGGCAGCAGTGGCATCAGAGGCAGCAGTGGCAGCAGCGTCAGCAGCGTCAGCGGAGGCAGCCGTGGCAGCAGAGGCTGCAGAGACTGCAGTGGCAGCAGAGGCATCAGTGGCAGCAGAGGCATCAGAGGCAGCAGTGGCAGCAGAGGCAGCAGAGGCAGCAGTGGCAGCAGAGACAGCAGTGGAAGCAAAGGCAGCAGAGGCAGCAGCGGCAGCAGTGGCGGCAGCAGCAGCAGCAGAGGCAGCAGCAGAAGGGACAGCAGTGGCAGCAAAGGCAGCAGGGGCAGCAGTGGCAGCAGAGGCAGCAGAGGCAGCAGTGGCAGCAGCGGCAGCAGCAGTGGCAGCAGAGGCAGCAGAGGCAGCAGGGGCAGCAGTGCCAGCAGAGGAAGCAGAGGCAGCAGAGGCAGCAGTGGCAGCAGTGGCAGCAAAGGCAGTAGAGGCAGCAGTGGCAGCAGAGGCAGCAGTGGCGGCAGCAGCAGAAGAGGCAGCAGTGGCAGGAGAGACAGCAGAGGCAGCAGTGGCAGCAGAGGCAGCAGTGGCAGCAGTGGCAGCAGCGTCAGCAGAGGCAGCAGTGGCAGCAGAGGCAGCAGTGGCAGTAGAGGCAGCAGAGGCAGCAGTGGCAATATAGGCAGCAGGGGCAGCAGAGGCGCCAGAGGCAGCAGTGGCAGCAGTGGTAGCAGAGGCAGCAGAGGCAGCAGTGGCAGCAGAGGCAGCAGAAGCAGCAGCAGAGGCAGCAGTGGCAGCAGAGGCAGCAGTGGCAGCAGAGGCAGCAGTGGCAGTAGAGGCAACAGAGGCAGCAGTCGCAGCAGTGGCAGCAGTGGCAGCAGCACCAGCAGAGGCAGCACTGGCAGCAGAGGCAGCAGAGGCAGCAGAGGCAGCAGAGGCAGCAGTAGCAGCAGCGGCAGCAGAGGCAGCAGTGGAAGCAGAGGCAGCAGTGGCAGCAGAGGCAGCAGTGGCAGCAGAGGCAGCAGGTTCAGCAGGGACATCAGGGGCAGCAGAGGCAGCAGACGCAGCAGAGGCAGCAGTGGCAGCAGTGGCAGCAGAGGAAGCAGAGGCATCAGTGGCAGCAGAGGCCGCAGTGGCAGCAGTGGCGGCACCAGTGGCAGCAGAGGAAGCAGTGGCAGCAGAGGCAGCAGTGGCAGCAGAGGCACCAGTTGCATCAGTGGCAGCAGTGGCAGCAGAGGCAGCAGTGGCAGCAGTGGCAGCAGTGGCAGCAGTGGTAGCAGAGGCAGCAGAGGCAGCAGTGGCAGCAGAGGCAGCAGCAGCAGCAGCAGAGGCAGCAGTGGCAGCAGAGGCAGCAGTGGCAGCAGAGGTAGCAGTGGCAGCAGAGGCAGCAGAGGCAGCAGTGGCAGCACAGGCAGCAGTGGGAGCAGAGGCAGCAGAGGCAGCAGAGGCAGCAGTGGCAGCAGCGGCAGCAGAGGCAGCAGTGGAAGCAGAGGCAGCAGTGGCAGCAGAGGCAGCAGTGGCAGCAGAGGCAGCAGGTTCAGCAGGGACAGCAGGGGCAGCAGAGGCAGCAGAGGCAGCAGAGGCAGCAGAGGCAGCAGGGGCAGCAGAGGCAGCAGAGGCAGCAGTGGCAGCAGAGGCAGCAGAGGCAGCAGTGGCAGCAGTTTCGGCAGCAGCAGCAGAGGCAGCAGTGGCAGTAGAGGCAGCAGTGGCAGCAGTGGTAGCAGAGGAAGCAGAGGCAGCACTGGCAGCAGTGGCAGCACCGGCAGCAGAGGCAGCAGTGGCAGCAGAGGCAGCAGTGGCAGCAGAGGCAGCAGAGGCAGCAGAGGCAGCAGAGGCAGCAGAGGCAGCAGAGGCAGAAGAGGCAGCAGAGGCAGCAGAGGCAGCAGTGGCAGCAGAGGCAGCAGAGGAAGCAGAGGCAGCAGAGGCAGCAGTGGCAGCAGAGGCAGCAGTGGCAGCAGTGGCAGCAGAGGCAGCAGAGGCAGCAGTGGCAGCAGCGGTAGCAGTGACAGCAGAGGCAGCAGTGGCAGCAGAGGCAGCAGTGGCAGCAGAGGCAGCAGAGGCAGCAGTGGCAGCAGAGGCAGCAGAGGCAGCAGAGGCAGCAGTGGCAGCAGAGGCAGCAGTGGCAGCAGTGGCAGCAGAGGAAGCAGAGGCAGCAGAGGCAGCAATGGCAGCAGAGGCAGCAGTGGCAGCAGAGGCAGCAGAGGCAGCAGTAGCAGCAGTTTCGGCAGCAGCAGCAGAGGCAGCAGTGGCAGCAGAGGAAGCAGAGGCAGCAGTGGCAGCAGTGGCAGCATCGGCAGCATCGGCAGCATCGGCAGCAGTGGCAGCAGAGGCAGCAGTGGCAGCAGAGGCAGCAGAGGCAGAAGAGGCAGCAGAGGCAGCAGAGGCAGCAGTGGCAGTAGAGGCAGCAGTGGCAGCAGTGGCAGCAGAGAAAGCAGAGGCAGCAGAGGCAGCAGTGGCAGCAGAGGCAGCAGTGGCAGCAGTGGCAGCAGAGGCAGCAGAGGCAGCAGTGGCAGCAGCGGCAGCAGAGGCAGCAGTGGCAGTAGTGGCAGCAGAGGTAGCAGTGACAGCAGAGGCAGCAGAGGCAGCAGTTGCAGCAGTGGTGGCAGCAGCAGCAGAGGCAGCAGTGGCAGCAGTGACAGCAGAGGCAGCAGAGGCAGCAGTGGCAGCAGTGGCAACAGAGGTAGCAGTGACAGCAGAGGCAGCAGAGGCAGCAGAGGCAGCAGTTGCAGCAGTGGTGGCAGCAGCAGCAGAAGCAGCAGTGGCAGCAGAGGCAGCAGTGGCAGCAGTAGCAGCAGAGGAAGCAGAGGCAGCAGCGGCAGCAGTGGCAGCAGAGGCAGCAGTGGCAGCAGAGGCAGCAGAGGCAGCAGTGGCAGCAGTTTCGGCAGCAGCAGCAGAGGCAGCAGTGGCAGCAGAGGCAGCAGTGGCAGCAGTGGCAGCAGAGGAAGCAGAGGCAGCACTGGCAGCAGTGGCAGCATCGGCAGCAGAGGCAGCAGTGGCAGCAGAGGCAGCAGTGGCAGCAGAGGCAGCAGAGGCAGCAGTGGCAGCAGAGGCAGCAGAGGCACCAGAGGCAGAAGAGGCAGCAGAGGCAGCAGAGGCAGCAGAGGCAGCAGTGGCAGCAGAGGTAGCAGTGGCAGCAGAGGCAGCAGAGGCAGCAGTGGCAGCATCGGCAGCATCGGCAGCAGAGGCAGCAGTGGCAGCAGTGGCAGCAGAGGAAGCAGAGGCAGCAGAGGCAGCATTGGCAGCAGAGGCAGCAGTGGCAGCAGTGGCAGCAGAGGCAGCAGAGGCAGCAGTGGCAGCAGCAGCAGCAGAGGCAGCAGTGGCAGCGGCAACAGTTGCAGCAGTGGTGGCAGCAGCAGCAGATGCAGCAGTGGCAGCAGTGGCAGCAGTGGCGGCAGCAGCAGCAGAGGCAGCTGTGGCAGCAGAGGCGGCAGAGGCAAAACCGGCAGCAGAGGCAGCAGTGGCAGCAGTGGCAGCAGTGGCAGCCGAGGCAGCAGTGGCAGCAGAGGCAGCAGTGGCAGCAGAGGCAGCAGAGGCAGCAGAGGCACCAGAGGCAGCAGAGGCAGCAGTGGTAGCACAGGCAGCAGAGGCAGCAGAGGCAGCAGCGGCAGCAGTGGGGGCAGGAGCAGCAGAGGCAGCAGCAGCAGAGGAACCAGAGGCAGCAGTGGCAGCAGTGGCAGCAGAGGCAGCAGAGGCAGCAGTGGCAGCAGTGGCAGCAGTGGCAGCAGAGGCAGCAGTGGCAGCAGAGGCAGCAGTGGCGGCAGCGGCAGAAGAGGCAGCAGTGGCAGGAGAGGCAGCAGAGGCAGCAGTGGCAGCAGAGGCAGCAGTGGCAGCAGTGGCAGCAGCGTCAGCAGAGGCAGCAGTGGCAGCAGAGGCAGCAGTGGCAGGAGAGGCAGCAGAGGCAGCAGTGGCAGCAGTGGCAGCAGAGGCAGCAGAGGCAGCAGTGGCAGCAGCGGCAGCAGAGGCAGCAGTGGCAGTAGTGGCAGCAGAGGTAGCAGTGACAGCAGAGGCAGCAGAGGCAGCAGTTGCAGCAGTGGTGGCAGCAGCAGCAGAGGCAGCAGTGGCAGCAGTGACAGCAGAGGCAGCAGAGGCAGCAGTGGCAGCAGTGGCAACAGAGGTAGCAGTGACAGCAGAGGCAGCAGAGGCAGCAGAGGCAGCAGTTGCAGCAGTGGTGGCAGCAGCAGCAGAAGCAGCAGTGGCAGCAGAGGCAGCAGTGGCAGCAGTAGCAGCAGAGGAAGCAGAGGCAGCAGCGGCAGCAGTGGCAGCAGAGGCAGCAGTGGCAGCAGAGGCAGCAGAGGCAGCAGTGGCAGCAGTTTCGGCAGCAGCAGCAGAGGCAGCAGTGGCAGCAGAGGCAGCAGTGGCAGCAGTGGCAGCAGAGGAAGCAGAGGCAGCACTGGCAGCAGTGGCAGCATCGGCAGCAGAGGCAGCAGTGGCAGCAGAGGCAGCAGTGGCAGCAGAGGCAGCAGAGGCAGCAGTGGCAGCAGAGGCAGCAGAGGCACCAGAGGCAGAAGAGGCAGCAGAGGCAGCAGAGGCAGCAGAGGCAGCAGTGGCAGCAGAGGTAGCAGTGGCAGCAGAGGCAGCAGAGGCAGCAGTGGCAGCATCGGCAGCATCGGCAGCAGAGGCAGCAGTGGCAGCAGTGGCAGCAGAGGAAGCAGAGGCAGCAGAGGCAGCATTGGCAGCAGAGGCAGCAGTGGCAGCAGTGGCAGCAGAGGCAGCAGAGGCAGCAGTGGCAGCAGCAGCAGCAGAGGCAGCAGTGGCAGCGGCAACAGTTGCAGCAGTGGTGGCAGCAGCAGCAGATGCAGCAGTGGCAGCAGTGGCAGCAGTGGCGGCAGCAGCAGCAGAGGCAGCTGTGGCAGCAGAGGCGGCAGAGGCAAAACCGGCAGCAGAGGCAGCAGTGGCAGCAGTGGCAGCAGTGGCAGCCGAGGCAGCAGTGGCAGCAGAGGCAGCAGTGGCAGCAGAGGCAGCAGAGGCAGCAGAGGCACCAGAGGCAGCAGAGGCAGCAGTGGTAGCACAGGCAGCAGAGGCAGCAGAGGCAGCAGCGGCAGCAGTGGGGGCAGGAGCAGCAGAGGCAGCAGCAGCAGAGGAACCAGAGGCAGCAGTGGCAGCAGTGGCAGCAGAGGCAGCAGAGGCAGCAGTGGCAGCAGTGGCAGCAGTGGCAGCAGAGGCAGCAGTGGCAGCAGAGGCAGCAGTGGCGGCAGCGGCAGAAGAGGCAGCAGTGGCAGGAGAGGCAGCAGAGGCAGCAGTGGCAGCAGAGGCAGCAGTGGCAGCAGTGGCAGCAGCGTCAGCAGAGGCAGCAGTGGCAGCAGAGGCAGCAGTGGCAGGAGAGGCAGCAGAGGCAGCAGGGGCAGCAGGGGCAGTAGTGCCAGCAGAGGCAGCAGGGGCAGCAGGGGCAGCAGAGGCAAAAGCGGCAGCAGAGGCAGCAGTGGCAGCAGCGGCAGCAGCAGTGGCAGCAGAGGCAGCAGAGGCAGCAGAGGCAGCAGTGCCAGTAGAGGAAGCAGAGGCAGCAGTGGCAGCAGTGGCAGCAGCGTCAGCAGAGGCAGCAGTGGCAGCAGAGGCAGCAGTGGCAGTAGAGGCAGCAGAGGCAGCAGTGGCAGTAGAGGCAGCAGGGGCAGCAGAGGCAGCAGGGGCAGCAGTGGAGGCAGAGGCAGCAGAGGCAGCAGCGGCAGCAGAGGCAGCAGTGGCAGCAGAGGCAGCAGAGGCAGCAGTGGCAGCAGAGGCAGCAGAGGCAGCAGTGGGAGCAGAGGCACCAGAGGCAGCAGTGGCAGCAGTGGCAGCAGAGGCAGCAGAGACAGCAGTGGCAGCAAAGGCAGCAGAGGCAGCAGCGGCAGCAGTGGCGGCAGCAGCAGCAGAGGCAGCAGTGGCAGCAGAGGCAGCAGCAGCAGCAGCAGAGGCAGCAGCAGCAGGGGCAGCAGTGGCAGCAAAGGCAGCAGAGGCAGCAGCGGCAGCAGTGGCGACAGCAGCAGCAGGGGCAGCAGTGGCAGCAGAGGCAGCAGAGGCAGCAGTGGCAGCAGCGGCAGCAGCAGTGCCAGCAGAGGAAGCAGAGGCAGCAGAGGCAGCAGTGGCAGCAGCAGCAGCAGAGGCAGCAGTGGCAGCAGTGGCAGCAGAGGTAGCAGTGACAGCAGAGGCAGCAGAGGCAGCAGTTGCAGCAGTGGTGGCAACAGCAGCAGAGGCAGCAGTGGCAGCAGTGGCAGCAGTGGCGGCAGCAGCAGCAGAGGCAGCTGTGGCAGCAGAGGCGGCAGAGGCAAAAGCGGCAGCAGAGGCAGCAGTGGCAGCAGTGGCAGCAGTAGCAGCCGAGGCAGCAGTGGCAGCAGAGGCAGCAGTGGCAGCAGTGGCAGCAGAGGCAGCAGTGGCAGCAGAGGCAGCAGTGGCAGCAGAGGCAGCAGAGGCAGCAGTGGCAGCAGAGGCACCAGAGGCAGCAGTGGCAGCAGTGGTAGCACAGGCAGCAGAGGCAGCAGTGGCAGCAGAGGCAGCAGCAGCAGCAGCAGAGGCAGCAGTCGCAGCAGAGGCAGCAGTGGCAGCAGAGGCAGCAGTGGCAGCAGAGGCAGCAGAGGTAGCAGTGGCAGCAGAGGCAGCAGAGGCAGCAACGGCAGCAGTGGGGGCAGCAGCAGCAGAGGCAGCAGCAGCAGAGGAACCAGAGGCAGCAGTGGCAGCAGTGGCAGCAGAGGCAGCAGAGGCAGCAGTGGCAGCAGTGGCACCAGCGGCAGCAGAGGCAGCAGTGGCAGCAGAGGCAGCAGTGGCGGCAGCAGCAGAAGAGGCAGCAGTGGCAGGAGAGGCAGCAGAGGCAGCAGTGGCAGCAGAGGCAGCAGTGGCAGCAGTGGCTGCAGCGTCAGCAGAGGCAGCAGTGGCAGCAGAGGCAGCAGTGGCAGGAGAGGCAGCAGAGGCAGCAGGGGCAGCAGGGGCAGCAGTGCCAGCAGAGGCAGCAGGGGCAGCAGGGGCAGCAGAGGCAAAAGTGGCAGCAGAGACATCCGTGGCAGCAGCGGCAGCAGCAGTGGCAGCAGAGGCAGCAGAGGCAACAGAGGCAGCAGTGCCAGTAGAGGAAGCAGAGGCAGCAGTGGCAGCAGTGGCAGCAGAGGCAGCAGAGGCAGCAGAGGCAGCAGTGGCAGCAGAGGCAGCAGTGGCGGCAGCAGCAGAAGAGGCAGCAGAGGCAGCAGTGGCAGCAGAGGCAGCAGTGGCAGCAGAGGCAGCAGCGTCAGCAGAGGCAGCAGTGGCAGCAGAGGCAGCAGTGGCAGTAGAGGCAGCAGAGGCAGCAGTGGCAGTAGAGGCAGCAGGGGCAGCAGAGGCAGCAGGGGCAGCAGTGGCAGCAGAGGCAGCAGCGGCAGCAGAGGCAGCAGTGGCAGCAGAGGCAGCAGAGGCAGCAGTGGCAGCAGAGGCAGCAGAGGCAGCAGTGGCAGCAGAGGCACCAGAGGCAGCAGTGGCAGCAGTGGTAGAAGAGGCAGCAGAGGCAGCAGCGGCAGCAGAGGCAGCAGCAGCAGCAGAGGCAGCAGTGGCAGCAGAGGCAGCAGTGGCAGCAGAGGCAACAGAGGCAGCAGTCGCAGCAGTGGCAGCAATGGCAGCAGCAGCAGCAAAGGCAGCAGTGGCAGCAGAGGCAGCAGTGGCAGCAGAGGCAGCAGAGGCAGCAGTGGCAGCAGCGTCAGCAGCGTCAGCAGAGGCAGCAGTGGCAGCAGATGCCGCAGAGACCGCAGTGGCAGCAGAGGCAGCAGTGGCAGCAGAGGCAGCAGGTTCAGCAGGGACAGCAGGGGCAGCAGAGGCAGCAGAGGCAGCAGAGGCAGCAGAGGCAGCAGGGGCAGCAGAGGCAGCAGAGGCAGCAGTGGCAGCAGAGGCAGCAGAGGCAGCAGTGGCAGCAGTTTCGGCAGCAGCAGCAGAGGCAGCAGTGGCAGCAGAGGCAGCAGTGGCAGCAGTGGCAGCAGAGGAAGCAGAGGCAGCACTGGCAGCAGTGGCAGCACCGGCAGCAGTGGCAGCAGAGGCAGCAGGTTCAGCAGGGACAGCAGGGGCAGCAGAGGCAGCAGAGGCAGCAGAGGCAGCAGAGGCAGCAGGGGCAGCAGAGGCAGCAGAGGCAGCAGTGGCAGCAGAGGCAGCAGTGGCAGCAGAGGCAGCAGAGGCAGCAGAGGCAGAAGAGGCAGCAGAGGCAGCAGAGGCAGCAGTGGCAGCAGAGGCAGCAGAGGAAGCAGAGGCAGCAGAGGCAGCAGTGGCAGCAGAGGCAGCAGTGGCAGCAGTGGCAGCAGAGGCAGCAGAGGCAGCAGTGGCAGCAGCGGTAGCAGTGACAGCAGAGGCAGCAGTGGCAGCAGAGGCAGCAGTGGCAGCAGAGGCAGCAGAGGCAGCAGTGGCAGCAGAGACAGCAGAGGCAGCAGAGGCAGCAGTGGCAGCAGAGGCAGCAGTGGCAGCAGTGGCAGCAGAGGAAGCAGAGGCAGCAGAGGCAGCAGTGGCAGCAGAGGCAGCAGTGGCAGCAGAGGCAGCAGAGGCAGCAGTAGCAGCAGTTTCGGCAGCAGCAGCAGAGGCAGCAGTGGCAGCAGAGACAGCAGAGGCAGCAGAGGCAGCAGTGGCAGCAGAGGCAGCAGTGGCAGCAGTGGCAGCATCGGCAGCATCGGCAGCATCGGCAGCAGTGGCAGCAGAGGCAGCAGTGGCAGCAGAGGCAGCAGAGGCAGAAGAGGCAGCAGAGGCAGCAGAGGCAGCAGTGGCAGTAGAGGCAGCAGTGGCAGCAGTGGCAGCAGAGAAAGCAGAGGCAGCAGAGGCAGCAGTGGCAGCAGAGGCAGCAGTGGCAGCAGTGGCAGCAGAGGCAGCAGAGGCAGCAGTGGCAGCAGCGGCAGCAGAGGCAGCAGTGGCAGCAGTGGCAGCAGAGGTAGCAGTGACAGCAGAGGCAGCAGAGGCAGCAGTTGCAGCAGTGGTGGCAGCAGCAGCAGAGGCAGCAGTGGCAGCAGTGACAGCAGAGGCAGCAGAGGCAGCAGTGGCAGCAGTGGCAACAGAGGTAGCAGTGACAGCAGAGGCAGCAGAGGCAGCAGTTGCAGCAGTGGTGGCAGCAGCAGCAGAGGCAGCAGTGGCAGCAGAGGCAGCAGTGGCAGCAGTAGCAGCAGAGGAAGCAGAGGCAGCAGCGGCAGCAGTGGCAGCAGAGGCAGCAGTGGCAGCAGAGGCAGCAGTGGCAGCAGAGGCAGCAGTGGCAGCAGAGGCAGCAGAGGCAGCAGTGGCAGCAGAGGCAGCAGAGGCACCAGAGGCAGAAGAGGCAGCAGAGGCAGCAGAGGCAGCAGAGGCAGCAGTGGCAGCAGAGGTAGCAGTGGCAGCAGAGGCAGCAGTGGCAGCGGCAGCAGTTGCAGCAGTGGTGGCAGCAGCAGCAGATGCAGCAGTGGCAGCAGTGGCAGCAGTGGCGGCAGCAGCAGCAGAGGCAGCTGTGGCAGCAGAGGCAGCAGTGGCAGCAGAGGCAGCAGTGGCAGAAGAGGCAGCAGTGGCAGCAGTGGCAGCAGAGGCAGCAGAGACAGCAGTGGCAGCAAAGGCAGCAGAGGCAGCAGCGGCAGCAGTGGCGGCAGCAGCAGCAGAGGCAGCAGTGGCAGCAGAGTCAGCAGTGGCAGCAGAGGCAGCAGTCGCAGCAGAGGCAGCAGCAGCAGCAGAGGCAGCAGTGGCAGCAGTGGCAGCAGAGGCAGCAGTGGCAGCAGAGGCAGCAGAGGCAGCAGTGGCAGCAGCGTCAGCAGAGGCAGCAGTGGCAGCAGAGGCAGCAGTGGCAGCAGAGGCATCAGAGGCAGCAGTGGCAGCAGAGGCAGCAGAGGCAGCAGTGGCAGCAGAGGCAGCAGAGACAGCAGTGGCAGCAAAGGCAGCAGAGGCAGCAGCGGCAGCAGTGGCAGCAGCAGCAGCAGAGGCAGAAGTGGCAGCAGAGGCAGCAGCAGCAGCAGCAGAGGCAGCAGCAGCAGGGGCAGCAGTGGCAGCAAAGGCAGCAGAGGCAGCAGCGGCAGCAGTGGCGACAGCAGCAGCAGGGGCAGCAGTGGCAGCAGAGGCAGCAGAGGCAGCAGTGGCAGCAGCGGCAGCAGCAGTGCCAGCAGAGGAAGCAGAGGCAGCAGAGGCAGCTGTGGCAGCAGCAGCAGCAGAGGCAGCAGTGGCAGCAGTGGCAGCAGAGGTAGCAGTGACAGCAGAGGCAGCAGAGGCAGCAGTTGCAGCAGTGGTGGCAACAGCAGCAGAGGCAGCAGTGGCAGCAGTGGCAGCAGTGCCGGCAGCAGCAGCAGAGGCAGCTGTGGCAGCAGAGGCGGCAGAGGCTAAAGCGGCAGCAGAGGCAGCAGTGGCAGCAGTGGCAGCAGTAGCAGCCGAGGCAGCAGTGGCAGCAGAGGCAGCAGTGGCAGCAGTGGCAGCAGAGGCAGCAGTGGCAGCAGAGGCAGCAGTGGCAGCAGAGGCAGCAGAGGCAGCAGTGGCAGCAGAGGCACCAGAGGCAGCAGTGGCAGCAGTGGTAGCACAGGCAGCAGAGGCAGCAGTGGCAGCAGAGGCAGCAGCAGCAGCAGCAGAGGCAGCAGTCGCAGCAGAGGCAGCAGTGGCAGCAGAGGCAGCAGTGGCAGCAGAGGCAGCAGAGGTAGCAGTGGCAGCAGAGGCAGCAGAGGCAGCAGCGGCAGCAGTGGGGGCAGCAGCAGCAGAGGCAGCAGCAGCAGAGGAACCACAGGCAGCAGTGGCAGCAGTGGCAGCAGAGGCAGCAGAGGCAGCAGTGGCAGCAGTGGCACCAGCGGCAGCAGAGGCAGCAGTGGCAGCAGAGGCAGCAGTGGCGGCAGCAGCCGAAGAGGCAGCAGTGGCAGGAGAGGCAGCAGAGGCAGCAGTGGCAGCAGAGGCAGCAGTGGCAGCAGTGGCTGCAGCGTCAGCAGAGGCAGCAGTGGCAGCAGAGGCAGCAGTGGCAGGAGAGGCAGCAGAGGCAGCAGGGGCAGCAGGGGCAGCAGTGCCAGCAGAGGCAGCAGGGGCAGCAGGGGCAGCAGAGGCAAAAGCGGCAGCAGAGACATCCGTGGCAGCAGCGGCAGCAGCAGTGGCAGCAGAGGCAGCAGAGGCAACAGAGGCAGCAGTGCCAGTAGAGGAAGCAGAGGCAGCAGTGGCAGCAGTGGCAGCAGAGGCAGCAGAGGCAGCAGTGGCAGCAGAGGCAGCAGTGGCGGCAGCAGCAGAAGAGGCAGCAGAGGCAGCAGTGGCAGCAGAGGCAGCAGTGGCAGCAGAGGCAGCAGCGTCAGCAGAGGCAGCAGTGGCAGCAGAGGCAGCAGTGGCAGTAGAGGCAGCAGAGGCAGCAGTGGCAGCAGAGGCAGCAGAGGCAGCAGTGGCAGCAGAGGCACCAGAGGCAGCAGTGGCAGCAGTGGTAGCAGAGGCAGCAGAGGCAGCAGCGGCAGCAGAGGCAGCAGCAGCAGCAGAGGCAGCAGTGGCAGCAGAAGCAGCAGTGGCAGCAGAGGCAGCAGTGGCAGCAGAGGCAACAGAGGCAGCAGTCGCAGCAGTGGCAGCAATGGCAGCAGCAGCAGCAAAGGCAGCAGTGGCAGCAGAGGCAGCAGTGGCAGCAGAGGCAGCAGAGGAAGCAGTGGCAGCAGCGTCAGCAGCGTCAGCAGAGGCAGCAGTGGCAGCAGATGCTGCAGAGACCGCAGAGGCAGCAGAGGCAGCAGTGGCAGCAGAGGCATCAGAAGCAGCAGTGGCAGCAGAGGCAGCAGAGGCAGCAGTGGCAGCAGAGGCAGCAGAGACAGCAGTGGCAGCAAAGGCAGCAGAGGCAGCAGCGGCAGCAGTGGCAGCAGAGGCAGCAGAGGCAGCAGTGGCAGCAGAGGCAGCAGCAGCAGCAGAGGCAGCAGCAGCAGGGGCAGCAGTGGCAGCAGAGGCAGCAGAGGCAGCAGCGGCAGCAGTGGCGGCAGCAGCAGCAGGGGCAGCAGTGGCAGCAGAGGCAGCAGTCGCAGCAGTGGCAGCAATGGCAGCAGCAGCAGCAAAGGCAGCAGTGGCAGCAGAGGCAGCAGTGGCAGCAGAGGCAGCAGAGGCAGCAGTGGCAGCAGCGTCAGCAGCGTCAGCAGAGGCAGCAGTGGCAGCAGAGGCTGCAGAGACCGCAGTGGCAGCAGAGGCAGCAGTGGCAGCAGAGGCAGCAGAGGCAGCAGAGGCAGCAGAGGCAGCAGAGGCAGCAGTGGCAGCAGAGGCAGCAGAGACAGCAGTGGCAGCAAAGGCAGCAGAGGCAGCAGCGGCAGCAGTGGCAGCAGAGGCAGCAGAGGCAGCAGTGGCAGCAGAGGCAGCAGCAGCAGCAGAGGCAGCAGCAGCAGGGGCAGCAGTGGCAACAGAGGCAGCAGAGGCAGCAGAGGCAGCAGAGGCAGCAGCGGCAGCAGTTGCGGCAGCAGCAGCAGGGGCAGCAGTGGCAGCAGAGGCAGCAGAGGCAGCAGTGGCAGCAGCGGCAGCAGCAGTGGCAGCAGAGGCAGCAGAGGCAGCAGGGGCAGCAGTGCCAGCAGAGGAAGCAGAGGCAGCAGAGGCAGCAGTGGCAGCAGTGGCAGCAGAGGCAGTAGAGGCAGCAGTGGCAGCAGAGGCAGCAGTGGCGGCAGCAGCAGAAGAGGCAGCAGTGGCAGGAGAGGCAGCAGTGGCAGCAGAGGCAGCAGTGGCAGCAGTGGCAGCAGCGTCAGCAGAGGCAGCAGTGGCAGCAGAGGCAGCAGTGGCAGTAGAGGCAGCAGAGGCAGCAGTGGCAGTAGAGGCAGCAGGGGCAGCAGAGGCACCAGAGGCAGCAGTGGCAGCACTGGTAGCAGAGGCAGCAGAGGCAGCAGTGGCAGCAGAGGCAGCAGAGGCAGCAGCAGAGGCAGCAGTGGCAGCAGAGGCAGCAGTGGCAGCAGAGGCAGCAGTGGCAGCAGAGGCAACAGAGGCAGCAGTCGCAGCAGTGGCAGCAGTGGCAGCAGCAGCAGCAGAGGCAGCAGTGGCAGCAGAGGCAGCAGAGGCAGCAGAGGCAGCAGTGGCAGCAGCGGCAGCAGAGGCAGCAGTGGAAGCAGAGGCAGCAGTGGCAGCAGAGGCAGCAGTGGCAGCAGAGGCAGCAGGTTCAGCAGGGACAGCAGGGGCAGCAGAGGCAGCAGAGGCACCAGTGGCAGCAGAGGCAGCAGTGGCAGCAGTGGCAGCAGAGGAAGCAGAGGCATCAGTGGCAGCAGAGGCAGCAGTGGCAGCAGTGGCGGCACCAGTGGCAGCAGAGGCAGCAGTGGCAGCAGAGGCAGCAGTGGCAGCAGAGGCACCAGTGGCAGCAGTGGCAGCAGTGGCAGCAGAGGCAGCAGTGCCAGCAGTGGCAGCAGTGGCAGCAGTGGTAGCAGAGGCAGCAGAGGCAGCAGTGGCAGCAGAGGCAGCAGCAGCAGCAGCAGAGGCAGCAGTGGCAGCAGAGGCAGCAGTGGCAGCAGAGGTAGCAGTGGCAGCAGAGGCAGCAGTGGCAGCACAGGCAGCAGTGGCAGCAGAGGCAGCAGAGGCAGCAGAGGCAGCAGTGGCAGCAGCGGCAGCAGCAGTGGCAGCAGAGGCAGCAGAGGCAGCAGAGGCAGGAGTGCCAGTAGAGGAAGCAGAGGCAGCAGTGGCAGCAGTGGCAGCAGCGTCAGCAGAGGCAGCAGTGGCAGCAGAGGCAGCAGTGGCAGTAGAGGCAGCAGAGGCAGCAGTGGCAGTAGAGGCAGCAGGGGCAGCAGAGGCAGCAGGGGCAGCAGTGGCAGCAGAGGCAGCAGAGGCAGCAGCGGCAGCAGAGGCAGCAGTGGCAGCAGAGGCAGCAGAGGCAGCAGTGGCAGCAGAGGCAGCAGTGGCAGCAGAGGCACCAGAGGCAGCAGTGGCAGCAGTGGTAGCAGAGGCAGCAGAGGCAGCAGTGGAAGCAGAGGCAGCAGCATCAGCAGAGGCAGCAGTGGCAGCAGTGGCACCAGTGGCAGCAGAGGCAGCAGTGGCAGCAGAGGCAGCAGAGGCAGCAGTGGCAGCAGAGGCAGCAGCGTCAGCAGAGGCAGCAGTGGCAGCAGAGGCTGCAGAGACAGCAGTGGCAGCAGAGGCAGCAGTGGCAGCAGAGTCATCAGAGGCAGCAGTGGCAGCAGAGGCAGCAGAGGCAGCAGTGGCAGCAGAGGCAGCAGAGACAGCAGTGGCAGCAAAGGCAGCAGAGGCAGCAGCGGCAGCAGTGGCGGCAGCAGCAGCAGAGGCAGCAGTGGCAGCAGAGGCAGCAGCAGTACCAGCAGAGGCAGCAGCAGCAGGGGCAGCAGTGGCAGCAAAGGCAGCAGAGGCAGCAGTGGCAGCAGTGGCGGCAGCAGCAGCAGGGGAAGCAGTGGCAGCAGAGGCAGCAGAGTCAGCAGTGGCAGCAGCGGCAGCAGCAGTGGCAGCAGAGGCAGCAGAGGCAGCAGGGGCAGCAGTGCCAGCAGAGGAAGCAGAGGCAGCAGTGGCAGCAGCGGCAGCAGAGGCAGCAGTGGCAGCAGTGGCAGCAGAGGTAGCAGTGACAGCAGAGACAGCAGAGGCAGCAGTTGCAGCAGTGGTGGCAGCAGCAGCAGAGGCAGCAGTGGCAGCAGTGGCAGCAGTGGCGGCAGCAGCAGCAGAGGCAGCTGTGGCAGCAGAGGCGGCAGAGGCAAAAGCGGCAGCAGAGGCAGCAGTGGCAGCAGTGGCAGCAGTGGCAGCCGAGGCAGCAGTGGCAGCAGAGGCAGCAGTGGCAGCAGTGGCAGCAGAGGCAGCAGTGGCAGCAGAGGCAGCAGTGGCAGCAGAGGCAGCAGAGGCAGCAGTGGCAGCAGAGGCACCAGAGGCAGCAGTAGCAGCAGTGGTAGCACAGGCAGCAGAGGCAGCAGTGGCAGCAGAGGCAGCAGCAGCAGCAGCAGCAGAGGCAGCAGTCGCAGCAGAGGCAGCAGTGGCAGCAGAGGCAGCAGAGGTAGCAGTGGCAGCAGAGGCAGCAGAGGCAGCAGCGGCAGCAGTGGGGGCAGCAGCAGCAGAGGCAGCAGCAGCAGAGGAACTAGAGGCAGCAGTGGCAGCAGTGGCAGCAGAGGCAGCAGAGGCAGCAGTGGCAGCAGCGGCAGCAGAGGCAGCAGTGGCAGCAGAGGCGGCAGTGGCGGCAGCAGCAGAAGAGGCAGCAGTGGCAGGAGATGCAGCAGAGGCAGCAGTGGCAGCAGAGGCAGCAGTGGCAGCCGTGGCAGCAGCGTCAGCAGAGGCAGCAGTGGCAGCAGAGGCAGCAGTGGCAGGAGAGGAGGCAGAGGCATCAGGGGCAGCAGGGGCAGCAGTGCCAGCAGAGGCAGCAGGGGCAGCAGGGGCAGCAGAGGCAAAAGCGGCAGCAGAGACATCAGTGGCAGCAGCGGCAGCAGCAGTGGCAGCAGAGGCAGCAGAGGCAGCAGAGGCAGCAGTGCCAGTAGAGGAAGCAGAGGCAGCAGTGGCAGCAGTGGCAGCAGAGGCAGCAGAGGCAGCAGTGGCAGCAGAGGCAGCAGTGGCGGCAGCAGCAGAAGAGGCAGCAGAGGCAGCAGTGGCAGCAGTGGCAGCAGCGTCAGCAGAGGCAGCAGTGGCAGCAGAGGCAGCAGTGGCAGTAGAGGCAGCAGGGGCAGCAGAGGCAGCAGGGGCAGCAGTGGCAGCAGAGGCAGCAGAGGCAGCAGCGGCAGCAGAGGCAGCAGTGGCAGCAGAGGCAGCAGAGGCAGCAGTGGCAGCAGAGGCAGCAGAGGCAGCAGTGGCAGCAGAGGCACCAGAGGCAGCAGCGGCAGCAGCGTTAGCAGAGTCAGCAGAGGCAGCAGTGGCAGCAGAGGCAGCAGCGGCAGCAGAGGCAGCAGTGGCAGCAGAGGCAGCAGCAGCAGCAGAGGCAGCAGTGGCAGCAGAGGCAGCAGTGGCAGCAGAGGCAGCAGTGGCAGCAGTGGCTGCAGTCGCAGCAGTGGCAGCAATGGCAGCAGCAGCAGCAAAGGCAGCAGTGGCAGCAGAGGCAGCAGTGGCAGCAGAGGCAGCAGAAGCAGCAGTGGCAGCAGCGTCAGCAGCGTCAGCAGAGGCAGCAGTGGCAGCAGAGGCTGCAGAGACCGCAGTGGCAGCAGAGGCAGCAGTGGCAGCAGAGGCATCAGAGGCAGCAGTGGCAGCAGAGGCAGCAGAGGCAGCAGTGGCAGCAGAGACAGCAGTGGCAGCAAAGGCAGCAGAGGCAGCAGCAGCAGCAGTGGTGGCAGCAGCAGCAGAGGCAGCAGTGGCAGCAGAGGCAGCAGCAGCAGCAGCAGGGGCAGCAGCAGCAGGGGCAGCAGTGGCAGCAAAGGCAGCAGAGGCAGCAGCAGAGGCAGCAGCAGCAGGGGCAGCAGTGGCAGCAAAGGCAGCAGAGGCAGCAGCGGCAGCAGTGGCGGCAGCAGCAGCAGAGGCAGCAGTGGCAGCAAAGGCAGCAGAGGCAGCAGCGGCAGCAGTGGCGGCAGCAGCAGCAGAGGCAGCAGTGGCAGCAGAGGCAGCAGCAGCTGAGGCAGCAGCAGCAGGGGCAGCAGTGGCAGCAGAGGCAGTAGCAGCAGCAGCAGAGGCAGCAGCAGCAGGGGCAGCAGTGGCAGCAAAGGCAGCAGAGGCAGCAGCGGCAGCAGTGGCAGCAGAGGCAGCAGAGGCAGCAGTGGCAGCAGCAGCAGCAGCAGAGGCAGCAGAGGCAGCAGGGGCAGCAGTGCCAGCAGAGGAATCAGAGGCAGCAGAGGCAGCAGTGGCAGCAGCGGCAGCAGAGGCAGCAGTGGCAGCAGTGGCAGCAGAGGTAGCAGTGACAGCAGAGGCAGCAGTTGCAGCAGTGGTGGCAGCAGCAGCAGAGTCAGCAGTGGCAGCAGTGGCAGCAGTGGCGGCAGCAGCAGCAGAGGCAGCTGTGGCAGCAGAGGCGGCAGAGGCAAAAGCGGCAGCAGAGGCAGCAGTGGCAGCAGTGGCAGCCGAGGCAGCAGTGGCAGCAGAGGCAGCAGTGGCAGCAGTGGCAGCAGAGGCAGCAGTGGCAGCAGAGGCAGCAGTGGCAGCAGAGGCAGCAGAGGCAGCAGTGGCAGCAGAGGCACCAGAGGCAGCAGTGGCAGCAGTGGTAGCACAGGCAGCAGAGGCAGCAGTGGCAGCAGAGGCAGCAGCAGCAGCAGCAGCAGAGGCAGCAGTCGCAGCAGAGGCAGCAGTGGCAGCAGAGGCAGCAGTGGCAGCAGAGGCAGCAGAGGTAGCAGTGGCAGCAGAGGCAGCAGAGGCAGCAGCGGCAGCAGTGGGGGCAGCAGCAGCAGAGGCAGCAGCAGCAGAGGAAACAGAGGCAGCAGTGGCAGCAGTGGCAGCAGAGGCAGCAGAGGCAGCAGTGGCAGCAGTGGCAGCAGCGGCAGCAGAGGCAGCAGTGGCAGCAGAGGCAGCAGTGGCGGCAGCAGCAAAAGAGGCAGCAGTGGCAGGAGAGGCAGCAGAGGCAGCAGTGGCAGCAGAGGCAGCAGTGGCAGCAGTGGCAGCAGCGTCAGCAGAGGCAGCAGTGGCAGCAGAGGCAGCAGTGGGAGGAGAGGCAGCAGAGGCAGCAGGGCCAGCAGGGGCAGCAGTGCCAGCAGAGGCAGCAGGGGCAGCAGGGGCAGCAGAGGCAAAAGCGGCAGCAGAGACATCAGTGGCAGCAGCGGCAGCAGCAGTGGCAGCACAGGCAGCAGAGGCAGCAGAGGCAGCAGTGCCAGTAGAGGAAGCAGAGGCAGCAGTGGCAGCAGTGGCAGCAGTGGCAGCAGAGGCAGCAGAGGCAGCAGTGGCAGCAGAAGCAGCAATGGCGGCAGCAGCAGAAGAGGCAGCAGAGGCAGCAGTGGCAGCAGAGGCAGCAGTGGCAGCAGTGGCAGCAGCGTCAGCAGAGGCAGCAGTGGCAGCAGAGGCAGCAGTGGCAGTAGAGGCAGCAGAGGCAGCAGTGGCAGCAGTGGTAGCAGAGGCAACAGAGGCAGCAGTGGCAGCAGAGGCAGCAGCAGCAGCAGAGGCAGCAGTGGCAGCAGAGGCAGCAGTGGCAGCAGAGGCAGCAGTGGCAGCAGAGGCAGCAGAGGCAGCAGTAGCAGCCGCGTCAGCAGCGTCAGCAGAGGCAGCAGTGGCAGCAGAGGCTGCAGAGACCACAGTGGCAGCAGAGGCAGCAGTGGCAGCAGAGGCATCAGAAGCAGCAGTGGCAGCAGAGGCAGCAGAGGCAGCAGTGGCAGCAGAGGCAGCAGAGACAGCAGTGGCAGCAAAGGCAGCAGAGGCAGCAGCGGCAGCAGTGGCGGCAGCAGCAGCAGATGCAGCAGTGGCAGCAGAGGCACAGCAGCAGCAGAGGCAGCAGCAGCAGGGGCAGCAGTGGCAGCAAAGGCAGCAGAGGCAGCAGCGGCAGCAGTGGCGGCAGCAGCAGCAGGGGCAGCAGCGGCAGCAGCAGTGGCAGCAGAGGCAGCAGAGGCAGCAGGGGCAGCAGTGCCAGCAGAGGAAGCAGAGGCAGCAGAGGCAGCAGTGGCAGCAGTGGCAGCAGAGGCAGTAGAGGCAGCAGTGGCAGCAGAGGCAGCAGAGGCAGCAGTGGCGGCAGCAGCAGAAGAGGCAGCAGTGGCAGGAGAGGCAGCAGTGGCAGCAGAGGCAGCAGTGGCAGCAGTGGCAGCAGCGTCAGCAGAGGCAGCAGTGGCAGCAGAGGCAGCAGTGGCAGTAGAGGCAGCAGAGGCAGCAGTGGCAGTAGAGGCAGCAGGGGCAGCAGAGGCACCAGAGGCAGCAGTGGCAGCAGTGGTAGCAGAGGCAGCAGAGGCAGCAGTGGCAGCAGAGGCAGCAGAAGCAGCAGCAGAGGCAAAAGTGGCAGCAGAGGCAGCAGTGGCAGCAGAGGCAGCAGTGGCAGCAGAGGCAACAGAGGCAGCAGTCGCAGCAGTGGCAGCAGTGGCAGCAGCGGCAGCAGTGGCAGCAGAGGCAGCAGAGGCAGCAGTGGCAGCAGCGGCAGCAGAGGCAGCAGTGGAAGCAGAGGCAGCAGTGGCAGCAGAGGCAGCAGTGGCAGCAGAGGCAGCAGGTTCAGCAGGGACAGCAGGGGCAGCAGAGGCAGCAGAGGCAGCAGTGGCAGCAGAAGCAGCAGTGGCAGCAGTGGCAGCAGAGGAAGCAGAGGCATCAGTGGCAGCAGAGGCAGCAGTGGCAGCAGTGGTGCCACCAGTGGCAGCAGAGGCAGCAGTGGCAGCAGAGGCAGCAGTGGCAGCAGAGGCAGCAGTGGCAGCAGAGGCAGCAGAGGCAGCAGAGGCAGAAGAGGCAGCAGAGGCAGCAGAGGCAGCAGTGGCAGCAGTGGCAGCAGAGGAAGCAGAGGCAGCAGAGGCAGCAGTGGCAGCAGAGGCAGCAGTGGCAGCAGTGGCAGCAGAGGCAGCAGAGGCAGCAGTAGCAGCAGTGGTAGAAGTGACAGCAGAGGCAGCAGAGGCAGCAGTGGCAGCAGAGGCAGCAGTGACAGCAGAGGCAGCAGAGGCAGCAGAGGCAGCAGTGGCAGCAGAGGCAGCAGTGGCAGCAGAGGCAGCAGTGGCAGAAGAGGCAGCAGTGGCAGCAGTGGCAGCAGAGGAAGCAGAGGCAGCAGCGGCAGCAGTGGCAGCAGAGGCAGCAGTGGCAGCAGAGGCAGCAGAGGCAGCAGTAGCAGCAGTTTCGGCAGGAGCAGCAGAGTCAGCAGTGGCAGCAGAGGCAGCAGTGGCAGCAGTGGCAGCAGAGGAAGCAGAGGCAGCACTGGCAGCAGTGGCAGCAGTGGCAGCAGAGGCAGCAGTGGCAGCAGAGGCAGCAGTGGCAGCAGAGGCAGCAGAGGCAGAAGAGGCAGCAGAGGCAGCAGTGGCAGCAGAGGCAGCAGTGGCAGCAGTGGCAGCAGATAAAGCAGAGGCAGCAGAGGCAGCAGTGGCAGCAGAGGCAGCAGTGGCAGCAGTGGCAGCAGAGGCAGCAGAGGCAGCAGTGGCAGCAGCAGCAGCAGAGGCAGCAGTGGCAGCAGTGGCAGCAGAGGTAGCAGTGACAGCAGAGGCAGCAGAGGCAGCAGTTGCAGCAGTGGTGGCAGCAGCAGCAGAGGCAGCAGTGGCAGCAGTGGCAGCAGAGGTAGCAGTGACAGCAGAAGCAGCAGAGGCAGCAGTTGCAGCAGTGGTGGCAGCAGCAGCAGAGGCAGCAGTGGCAGCAGTGGCAGCAGAGGAAGCAGAGGCATCAGTGGCAGGAGAGGCAGCAGTGGCAGCAGAGGCAGCAGAGGCAGCAGTGGCAGCAGAGGCAGCAGTGGCAGCAGTGGCAGCAGAGGCAGCAGAGGCAGCAGTGGCAGCAGTGGCAGCAGAGGCAGCAGAGGCAGCAGTGGCAGCAGAGGCAGCAGAGGCAGCAGAGGCAGCACAGGCAGCAGTTTCGGCAGCAGCAGCAGAGGCAGCAGTGGCAGCAGAGGCAGCAGTGGCAGCAGTGGCAGCAGAGGAAGCAGAGGCAGCACTGGCAGCAGTGGCAGCATCGGCAGCAGAGGCAGCAGTGGCAGCAGAGGCAGCAGAGGCAGCAGAGGCAGAAGAGGCAGCAGAGGCAGCAGAGGCAGCAGTGGCAGCAGTGGCAGCAGAGGAAGCAGAGGCAGCAGAGGCAGCAGTGGCAGCAGAGGCAGCAGTGGCAGCAGTGGAAGCAGAGGCAGCAGAGGCAGCAGTAGCAGCAGTGGTAGCAGTGACAGCAGAGGCAGCAGAGGCAGCAGTGGCAGCAGAGGCAGCAGTGGCAGCAGAGGCAGCAGAGGCAGCAGAGGCAGCAGTGGCAGCAGAGGCAGCAGTGGCAGCAGAGGCAGCAGTGGCAGAAGAGGCAGCAGTGGCAGCAGTGGCAGCAGAGGAAGCAGAGGCAGCAGCAGCAGCAGTGGCAGCAGAGGCAGCAGTGGCAGCAGAAGCAGCAGAGGCAGCAGTAGCAGCAGTTTCGGCAGCAGCAGCATAGGCAGCAGTGGCAGCAGAGGCAGCAGTAGCAGCAGTGGCAGCAGAGGAAGCAGAGGCAGCACTGGCAGCAGTGGCAGCAGTGGCAGCATAGGCAGCAGTGGCAGCAGAGGCAGCAGTGGCAGCAGAGGCAGCAGAGGCAGAAGAGGCAGCAGAGGCAGCAGTGGCAGCAGAGGCAGCAGTGGCAGCAGTGGCAGCAGAGAAAGCAGAGGCAGCAGTGGCAGCAGAGGGAGCAGTGGCAGCAGTGGCAGCAGAGGCAGCAGAGGCAGCAGTGGCAGCAGCGGCAGCAGAGGCAGCAGTGGCAGCAGTGGCAGCAGAGGTAGCAGTGACAGCAGAGGCAGCAGAGGCAGCAGTTGCAGCAGTGGTGGCAGCAGCAGCAGAGGCAGCAGTGGCAGCAGTGGCAGCAGAGGAAGCAGAGGCATCAGTGGCAGCAGAGGCAGCAGTGGCAGCAGAGGCAGCAGAGGCAGCAGTGGCAGCAGAGGCAACAGTGGCAGCAGTGGCAGCAGAGGCAGCAGTGGCAGCAGTGGCAGCAGTGGCAGCAGAGGCAGCAGTGGCAGCAGAGGCAGCAGTGGCAGCAGAGGCAGCAGTGGCAGCAGAGGCAGCAGAGGCAGCAGTGGCAGCAGAGGCACCAGAGGCAGCAGTGGCAGCAGTGGTAGCACAGGCAGCAGAGGCAGCAGTGGCAGCAGAGGCAGCAGCAGCAGCAGAGGCAGCAGTCGCAGCAGAGGCAGCAGTGGCAGCAGAGGCAGCAGTGGCAGCAGAGGCAGCAGAGGTAGCAGTGGCAGCAGAGGCAGCAGAGGCAGCAGCGGCAGCAGTGGGGGCAGCAGCAGCAGAGGCAGCAGCAGCAGAGGAACCAGAGGCAGCAGTGTCAGCAGTGGCAGCAGAGGCAGCAGAGGCAGCAGTGGCAGCAGTGGCAGCAGCGGCAGCAGAGGCAGCAGTGGCAGCAGATCAGCAGTGGCGGCAGCAGCAGAAGAGGCAGCAGTGGCAGGAGAGGCAGCAGAGGCAGCAGTGGCAGCAGAGGCAGCAGTGGCAGCAGTGGCAACAGCGTCAGCAGAGGCAGCAGTGGCAGCAGAGGCAGCAGTGGCAGTAGAGGAGGCAGAGGCAGCAGTGGCAGTAGAGGCAGCAGTGGCGGCAGCAGCAGAAGAGGCAGCAGTGGCAGGAGAGGCGGCAGAGGCAGCAGTGGCAGCAGAGGCACCAGAGGCAGCAGTGGCAGCAGTGGTAGCAGAGGCAGCACAGGCAGCAGTGGCAGCAGAGGCAGCAGCAGCAGCAGAGGCAGCAGTGGCAGCAGAGGCAGCAGTGGCAGCAGTGGCAGCAGTGGCAGCAGAGGCAGCAGAGGCAGCAGAGGCAGCAGTGGCAGCAGAGGCAGCAGTGGCAGCAGAGGCAACAGAGGCAGCAGTCGCAGCAGTCACAGCAGTGGCAGCAGCAGCAGCAAAGGCAGCAGTGGCAGCAGAGGCAGCAGTGGCAGCAGAGGCAGCAGTGGCATCAGAGGCAGCAGTGGCAGCAGCGTCAGCAGCGTCAGCGGAGGCAGCCGTGGCAGCAGAGGCTGCAGAGACTGCAGTGGCAGCAGAGGCATCAGTGGCAGCAGAGGCATCAGAGGCAGCAGTGGCAGCCGAGGCAGCAGAGGCAGCAGTGGCAGCAGAGACAGCAGTGGAAGCAAAGGCAGCAGAGGCAGCAGCGGCAGCAGTGGCGGCAGCAGCAGCAGCAGAGGCAGCAGCAGAAGGGACAGCAGTGGCAGCAAAGGCAGCAGGGGCAGCAGTGGCAGCAGAGGCAGCAGAGGCAGCAGTGGCAGCAGAGGCAGCAGTGGCGGCAGCAGCAGAAGAGGCAGCAGAGGCAGCAGTGGCAGCAGAGGCAGCAGTGGCAGCAGAGGCAGCAGCGTCAGCAGAGGCAGCAGTGGCAGCAGAGGCAGCAGTGGCAGTAGAGGCAGCAGAGGCAGCAGTGGCAGCAGAGGCAGCAGAGGCAGCAGTGGCAGCAGAGGCACCAGAGGCAGCAGTGGCAGCAGTGGTAGCAGAGGCAGCAGAGGCAGCAGCGGCAGCAGAGGCAGCAGCAGCAGCAGAGGCAGCAGTGGCAGCAGAAGCAGCAGTGGCAGCAGAGGCAGCAGTGGCAGCAGAGGCAACAGAGGCAGCAGTCGCAGCAGTGGCAGCAATGGCAGCAGCAGCAGCAAAGGCAGCAGTGGCAGCAGAGGCAGCAGTGGCAGCAGAGGCAGCAGAGGAAGCAGTGGCAGCAGCGTCAGCAGCGTCAGCAGAGGCAGCAGTGGCAGCAGATGCTGCAGAGACCGCAGAGGCAGCAGAGGCAGCAGTGGCAGCAGAGGCATCAGAAGCAGCAGTGGCAGCAGAGGCAGCAGAGGCAGCAGTGGCAGCAGAGGCAGCAGAGACAGCAGTGGCAGCAAAGGCAGCAGAGGCAGCAGCGGCAGCAGTGGCAGCAGAGGCAGCAGAGGCAGCAGTGGCAGCAGAGGCAGCAGCAGCAGCAGAGGCAGCAGCAGCAGGGGCAGCAGTGGCAGCAGAGGCAGCAGAGGCAGCAGCGGCAGCAGTGGCGGCAGCAGCAGCAGGGGCAGCAGTGGCAGCAGAGGCAGCAGTCGCAGCAGTGGCAGCAATGGCAGCAGCAGCAGCAAAGGCAGCAGTGGCAGCAGAGGCAGCAGTGGCAGCAGAGGCAGCAGAGGCAGCAGTGGCAGCAGCGTCAGCAGCGTCAGCAGAGGCAGCAGTGGCAGCAGAGGCTGCAGAGACCGCAGTGGCAGCAGAGGCAGCAGTGGCAGCAGAGGCAGCAGAGGCAGCAGAGGCAGCAGAGGCAGCAGAGGCAGCAGTGGCAGCAGAGGCAGCAGAGACAGCAGTGGCAGCAAAGGCAGCAGAGGCAGCAGCGGCAGCAGTGGCAGCAGAGGCAGCAGAGGCAGCAGTGGCAGCAGAGGCAGCAGCAGCAGCAGAGGCAGCAGCAGCAGGGGCAGCAGTGGCAACAGAGGCAGCAGAGGCAGCAGAGGCAGCAGCGGCAGCAGTTGCGGCAGCAGCAGCAGGGGCAGCAGTGGCAGCAGAGGCAGCAGAGGCAGCAGTGGCAGCAGCGGCAGCAGCAGTGGCAGCAGAGGCAGCAGAGGCAGCAGGGGCAGCAGTGCCAGCAGAGGAAGCAGAGGCAGCAGAGGCAGCAGTGGCAGCAGTGGCAGCAGAGGCAGTAGAGGCAGCAGTGGCAGCAGAGGCAGCAGTGGCGGCAGCAGCAGAAGAGGCAGCAGTGGCAGGAGAGGCAGCAGTGGCAGCAGAGGCAGCAGTGGCAGCAGTGGCAGCAGCGTCAGCAGAGGCAGCAGTGGCAGCAGAGGCAGCAGTGGCAGTAGAGGCAGCAGAGGCAGCAGTGGCAGTAGAGGCAGCAGGGGCAGCAGAGGCACCAGAGGCAGCAGTGGCAGCACTGGTAGCAGAGGCAGCAGAGGCAGCAGTGGCAGCAGAGGCAGCAGAGGCAGCAGCAGAGGCAGCAGTGGCAGCAGAGGCAGCAGTGGCAGCAGAGGCAGCAGTGGCAGCAGAGGCAACAGAGGCAGCAGTCGCAGCAGTGGCAGCAGTGGCAGCAGCAGCAGCAGAGGCAGCAGTGGCAGCAGAGGCAGCAGAGGCAGCAGAGGCAGCAGTGGCAGCAGCGGCAGCAGAGGCAGCAGTGGAAGCAGAGGCAGCAGTGGCAGCAGAGGCAGCAGTGGCAGCAGAGGCAGCAGGTTCAGCAGGGACAGCAGGGGCAGCAGAGGCAGCAGAGGCACCAGTGGCAGCAGAGGCAGCAGTGGCAGCAGTGGCAGCAGAGGAAGCAGAGGCATCAGTGGCAGCAGAGGCAGCAGTGGCAGCAGTGGCGGCACCAGTGGCAGCAGAGGCAGCAGTGGCAGCAGAGGCAGCAGTGGCAGCAGAGGCACCAGTGGCAGCAGTGGCAGCAGTGGCAGCAGAGGCAGCAGTGCCAGCAGTGGCAGCAGTGGCAGCAGTGGTAGCAGAGGCAGCAGAGGCAGCAGTGGCAGCAGAGGCAGCAGCAGCAGCAGCAGAGGCAGCAGTGGCAGCAGAGGCAGCAGTGGCAGCAGAGGTAGCAGTGGCAGCAGAGGCAGCAGTGGCAGCACAGGCAGCAGTGGCAGCAGAGGCAGCAGAGGCAGCAGAGGCAGCAGTGGCAGCAGCGGCAGCAGCAGTGGCAGCAGAGGCAGCAGAGGCAGCAGAGGCAGGAGTGCCAGTAGAGGAAGCAGAGGCAGCAGTGGCAGCAGTGGCAGCAGCGTCAGCAGAGGCAGCAGTGGCAGCAGAGGCAGCAGTGGCAGTAGAGGCAGCAGAGGCAGCAGTGGCAGTAGAGGCAGCAGGGGCAGCAGAGGCAGCAGGGGCAGCAGTGGCAGCAGAGGCAGCAGAGGCAGCAGCGGCAGCAGAGGCAGCAGTGGCAGCAGAGGCAGCAGAGGCAGCAGTGGCAGCAGAGGCAGCAGTGGCAGCAGAGGCACCAGAGGCAGCAGTGGCAGCAGTGGTAGCAGAGGCAGCAGAGGCAGCAGTGGAAGCAGAGGCAGCAGCATCAGCAGAGGCAGCAGTGGCAGCAGTGGCACCAGTGGCAGCAGAGGCAGCAGTGGCAGCAGAGGCAGCAGAGGCAGCAGTGGCAGCAGAGGCAGCAGCGTCAGCAGAGGCAGCAGTGGCAGCAGAGGCTGCAGAGACAGCAGTGGCAGCAGAGGCAGCAGTGGCAGCAGAGTCATCAGAGGCAGCAGTGGCAGCAGAGGCAGCAGAGGCAGCAGTGGCAGCAGAGGCAGCAGAGACAGCAGTGGCAGCAAAGGCAGCAGAGGCAGCAGCGGCAGCAGTGGCGGCAGCAGCAGCAGAGGCAGCAGTGGCAGCAGAGGCAGCAGCAGTACCAGCAGAGGCAGCAGCAGCAGGGGCAGCAGTGGCAGCAAAGGCAGCAGAGGCAGCAGTGGCAGCAGTGGCGGCAGCAGCAGCAGGGGAAGCAGTGGCAGCAGAGGCAGCAGAGTCAGCAGTGGCAGCAGCGGCAGCAGCAGTGGCAGCAGAGGCAGCAGAGGCAGCAGGGGCAGCAGTGCCAGCAGAGGAAGCAGAGGCAGCAGTGGCAGCAGCGGCAGCAGAGGCAGCAGTGGCAGCAGTGGCAGCAGAGGTAGCAGTGACAGCAGAGACAGCAGAGGCAGCAGTTGCAGCAGTGGTGGCAGCAGCAGCAGAGGCAGCAGTGGCAGCAGTGGCAGCAGTGGCGGCAGCAGCAGCAGAGGCAGCTGTGGCAGCAGAGGCGGCAGAGGCAAAAGCGGCAGCAGAGGCAGCAGTGGCAGCAGTGGCAGCAGTGGCAGCCGAGGCAGCAGTGGCAGCAGAGGCAGCAGTGGCAGCAGTGGCAGCAGAGGCAGCAGTGGCAGCAGAGGCAGCAGTGGCAGCAGAGGCAGCAGAGGCAGCAGTGGCAGCAGAGGCACCAGAGGCAGCAGTAGCAGCAGTGGTAGCACAGGCAGCAGAGGCAGCAGTGGCAGCAGAGGCAGCAGCAGCAGCAGCAGCAGAGGCAGCAGTCGCAGCAGAGGCAGCAGTGGCAGCAGAGGCAGCAGAGGTAGCAGTGGCAGCAGAGGCAGCAGAGGCAGCAGCGGCAGCAGTGGGGGCAGCAGCAGCAGAGGCAGCAGCAGCAGAGGAACTAGAGGCAGCAGTGGCAGCAGTGGCAGCAGAGGCAGCAGAGGCAGCAGTGGCAGCAGCGGCAGCAGAGGCAGCAGTGGCAGCAGAGGCGGCAGTGGCGGCAGCAGCAGAAGAGGCAGCAGTGGCAGGAGATGCAGCAGAGGCAGCAGTGGCAGCAGAGGCAGCAGTGGCAGCCGTGGCAGCAGCGTCAGCAGAGGCAGCAGTGGCAGCAGAGGCAGCAGTGGCAGGAGAGGAGGCAGAGGCATCAGGGGCAGCAGGGGCAGCAGTGCCAGCAGAGGCAGCAGGGGCAGCAGGGGCAGCAGAGGCAAAAGCGGCAGCAGAGACATCAGTGGCAGCAGCGGCAGCAGCAGTGGCAGCAGAGGCAGCAGAGGCAGCAGAGGCAGCAGTGCCAGTAGAGGAAGCAGAGGCAGCAGTGGCAGCAGTGGCAGCAGAGGCAGCAGAGGCAGCAGTGGCAGCAGAGGCAGCAGTGGCGGCAGCAGCAGAAGAGGCAGCAGAGGCAGCAGTGGCAGCAGTGGCAGCAGCGTCAGCAGAGGCAGCAGTGGCAGCAGAGGCAGCAGTGGCAGTAGAGGCAGCAGGGGCAGCAGAGGCAGCAGGGGCAGCAGTGGCAGCAGAGGCAGCAGAGGCAGCAGCGGCAGCAGAGGCAGCAGTGGCAGCAGAGGCAGCAGAGGCAGCAGTGGCAGCAGAGGCAGCAGAGGCAGCAGTGGCAGCAGAGGCACCAGAGGCAGCAGCGGCAGCAGCGTTAGCAGAGTCAGCAGAGGCAGCAGTGGCAGCAGAGGCAGCAGCGGCAGCAGAGGCAGCAGTGGCAGCAGAGGCAGCAGCAGCAGCAGAGGCAGCAGTGGCAGCAGAGGCAGCAGTGGCAGCAGAGGCAGCAGTGGCAGCAGTGGCTGCAGTCGCAGCAGTGGCAGCAATGGCAGCAGCAGCAGCAAAGGCAGCAGTGGCAGCAGAGGCAGCAGTGGCAGCAGAGGCAGCAGAAGCAGCAGTGGCAGCAGCGTCAGCAGCGTCAGCAGAGGCAGCAGTGGCAGCAGAGGCTGCAGAGACCGCAGTGGCAGCAGAGGCAGCAGTGGCAGCAGAGGCATCAGAGGCAGCAGTGGCAGCAGAGGCAGCAGAGGCAGCAGTGGCAGCAGAGACAGCAGTGGCAGCAAAGGCAGCAGAGGCAGCAGCAGCAGCAGTGGTGGCAGCAGCAGCAGAGGCAGCAGTGGCAGCAGAGGCAGCAGCAGCAGCAGCAGGGGCAGCAGCAGCAGGGGCAGCAGTGGCAGCAAAGGCAGCAGAGGCAGCAGCAGAGGCAGCAGCAGCAGGGGCAGCAGTGGCAGCAAAGGCAGCAGAGGCAGCAGCGGCAGCAGTGGCGGCAGCAGCAGCAGAGGCAGCAGTGGCAGCAAAGGCAGCAGAGGCAGCAGCGGCAGCAGTGGCGGCAGCAGCAGCAGAGGCAGCAGTGGCAGCAGAGGCAGCAGCAGCTGAGGCAGCAGCAGCAGGGGCAGCAGTGGCAGCAGAGGCAGTAGCAGCAGCAGCAGAGGCAGCAGCAGCAGGGGCAGCAGTGGCAGCAAAGGCAGCAGAGGCAGCAGCGGCAGCAGTGGCAGCAGAGGCAGCAGAGGCAGCAGTGGCAGCAGCAGCAGCAGCAGAGGCAGCAGAGGCAGCAGGGGCAGCAGTGCCAGCAGAGGAATCAGAGGCAGCAGAGGCAGCAGTGGCAGCAGCGGCAGCAGAGGCAGCAGTGGCAGCAGTGGCAGCAGAGGTAGCAGTGACAGCAGAGGCAGCAGTTGCAGCAGTGGTGGCAGCAGCAGCAGAGTCAGCAGTGGCAGCAGTGGCAGCAGTGGCGGCAGCAGCAGCAGAGGCAGCTGTGGCAGCAGAGGCGGCAGAGGCAAAAGCGGCAGCAGAGGCAGCAGTGGCAGCAGTGGCAGCCGAGGCAGCAGTGGCAGCAGAGGCAGCAGTGGCAGCAGTGGCAGCAGAGGCAGCAGTGGCAGCAGAGGCAGCAGTGGCAGCAGAGGCAGCAGAGGCAGCAGTGGCAGCAGAGGCACCAGAGGCAGCAGTGGCAGCAGTGGTAGCACAGGCAGCAGAGGCAGCAGTGGCAGCAGAGGCAGCAGCAGCAGCAGCAGCAGAGGCAGCAGTCGCAGCAGAGGCAGCAGTGGCAGCAGAGGCAGCAGTGGCAGCAGAGGCAGCAGAGGTAGCAGTGGCAGCAGAGGCAGCAGAGGCAGCAGCGGCAGCAGTGGGGGCAGCAGCAGCAGAGGCAGCAGCAGCAGAGGAAACAGAGGCAGCAGTGGCAGCAGTGGCAGCAGAGGCAGCAGAGGCAGCAGTGGCAGCAGTGGCAGCAGCGGCAGCAGAGGCAGCAGTGGCAGCAGAGGCAGCAGTGGCGGCAGCAGCAAAAGAGGCAGCAGTGGCAGGAGAGGCAGCAGAGGCAGCAGTGGCAGCAGAGGCAGCAGTGGCAGCAGTGGCAGCAGCGTCAGCAGAGGCAGCAGTGGCAGCAGAGGCAGCAGTGGGAGGAGAGGCAGCAGAGGCAGCAGGGCCAGCAGGGGCAGCAGTGCCAGCAGAGGCAGCAGGGGCAGCAGGGGCAGCAGAGGCAAAAGCGGCAGCAGAGACATCAGTGGCAGCAGCGGCAGCAGCAGTGGCAGCACAGGCAGCAGAGGCAGCAGAGGCAGCAGTGCCAGTAGAGGAAGCAGAGGCAGCAGTGGCAGCAGTGGCAGCAGTGGCAGCAGAGGCAGCAGAGGCAGCAGTGGCAGCAGAAGCAGCAATGGCGGCAGCAGCAGAAGAGGCAGCAGAGGCAGCAGTGGCAGCAGAGGCAGCAGTGGCAGCAGTGGCAGCAGCGTCAGCAGAGGCAGCAGTGGCAGCAGAGGCAGCAGTGGCAGTAGAGGCAGCAGAGGCAGCAGTGGCAGTAGAGGCAGCAGGGGCAGCAGAGGCAGCAGGGGCAGCAGTGGCAGCAGAGGCAGCAGAGGCAGCAGCAGCAGCAGAGGCAGCAGTGGCAGCAGAGGCAGCAGAGGCAGCAGTGGCAGCAGAGGCAGCAGAGGCAGCAGTGGCAGCAGAGGCACCAGAGGCAGCAGTGGCAGCAGTGGTAGCAGAGGCAACAGAGGCAGCAGTGGCAGCAGAGGCAGCAGCAGCAGCAGAGGCAGCAGTGGCAGCAGAGGCAGCAGTGGCAGCAGAGGCAGCAGTGGCAGCAGAGGCAGCAGAGGCAGCAGTAGCAGCCGCGTCAGCAGCGTCAGCAGAGGCAGCAGTGGCAGCAGAGGCTGCAGAGACCACAGTGGCAGCAGAGGCAGCAGTGGCAGCAGAGGCATCAGAAGCAGCAGTGGCAGCAGAGGCAGCAGAGGCAGCAGTGGCAGCAGAGGCAGCAGAGACAGCAGTGGCAGCAAAGGCAGCAGAGGCAGCAGCGGCAGCAGTGGCGGCAGCAGCAGCAGATGCAGCAGTGGCAGCAGAGGCACAGCAGCAGCAGAGGCAGCAGCAGCAGGGGCAGCAGTGGCAGCAAAGGCAGCAGAGGCAGCAGCGGCAGCAGTGGCGGCAGCAGCAGCAGGGGCAGCAGCGGCAGCAGCAGTGGCAGCAGAGGCAGCAGAGGCAGCAGGGGCAGCAGTGCCAGCAGAGGAAGCAGAGGCAGCAGAGGCAGCAGTGGCAGCAGTGGCAGCAGAGGCAGTAGAGGCAGCAGTGGCAGCAGAGGCAGCAGTGGCGGCAGCAGCAGAAGAGGCAGCAGTGGCAGGAGAGGCAGCAGTGGCAGCAGAGGCAGCAGTGGCAGCAGTGGCAGCAGCGTCAGCAGAGGCAGCAGTGGCAGCAGAGGCAGCAGTGGCAGTAGAGGCAGCAGAGGCAGCAGTGGCAGTAGAGGCAGCAGGGGCAGCAGAGGCACCAGAGGCAGCAGTGGCAGCAGTGGTAGCAGAGGCAGCAGAGGCAGCAGTGGCAGCAGAGGCAGCAGAAGCAGCAGCAGAGGCAAAAGTGGCAGCAGAGGCAGCAGTGGCAGCAGAGGCAGCAGTGGCAGCAGAGGCAACAGAGGCAGCAGTCGCAGCAGTGGCAGCAGTGGCAGCAGCGGCAGCAGTGGCAGCAGAGGCAGCAGAGGCAGCAGTGGCAGCAGCGGCAGCAGAGGCAGCAGTGGAAGCAGAGGCAGCAGTGGCAGCAGAGGCAGCAGTGGCAGCAGAGGCAGCAGGTTCAGCAGGGACAGCAGGGGCAGCAGAGGCAGCAGAGGCAGCAGTGGCAGCAGAAGCAGCAGTGGCAGCAGTGGCAGCAGAGGAAGCAGAGGCATCAGTGGCAGCAGAGGCAGCAGTGGCAGCAGTGGTGCCACCAGTGGCAGCAGAGGCAGCAGTGGCAGCAGAGGCAGCAGTGGCAGCAGAGGCAGCAGTGGCAGCAGAGGCAGCAGAGGCAGCAGAGGCAGAAGAGGCAGCAGAGGCAGCAGAGGCAGCAGTGGCAGCAGTGGCAGCAGAGGAAGCAGAGGCAGCAGAGGCAGCAGTGGCAGCAGAGGCAGCAGTGGCAGCAGTGGCAGCAGAGGCAGCAGAGGCAGCAGTAGCAGCAGTGGTAGAAGTGACAGCAGAGGCAGCAGAGGCAGCAGTGGCAGCAGAGGCAGCAGTGACAGCAGAGGCAGCAGAGGCAGCAGAGGCAGCAGTGGCAGCAGAGGCAGCAGTGGCAGCAGAGGCAGCAGTGGCAGAAGAGGCAGCAGTGGCAGCAGTGGCAGCAGAGGAAGCAGAGGCAGCAGCGGCAGCAGTGGCAGCAGAGGCAGCAGTGGCAGCAGAGGCAGCAGAGGCAGCAGTAGCAGCAGTTTCGGCAGGAGCAGCAGAGTCAGCAGTGGCAGCAGAGGCAGCAGTGGCAGCAGTGGCAGCAGAGGAAGCAGAGGCAGCACTGGCAGCAGTGGCAGCAGTGGCAGCAGAGGCAGCAGTGGCAGCAGAGGCAGCAGTGGCAGCAGAGGCAGCAGAGGCAGAAGAGGCAGCAG